>NC_056434.1:34809656-35079656 GCF_018296145.1 Oncorhynchus tshawytscha | reverse complement strand
TGGGACAGAAAAAATCGATATTTCTTTCTCGGACAGAACGTTTTTACTATGGGGGATAGTAGATTGACATAGGATAGTGCTGTTGCTGATTGTTAGGCCTACAAAACATAAATGTGGACAGTTCTTCCAATATCTTCAATATGCGCCTCGGAATTGGATAAGGACGCAGTTGCGTCCCCAATGTGTCTGTCTTCACTTGTAGCCTGTGAGAAAGACCCGATTACATGACTGAGAGCCATTTGAGTGAGGCGTGCTTTGGAGCATGATGCTGGGAGAAGGGAATTCTGCCACTGGCCGCAAAAGGCATGGATTTTTGGAGGGGGCATTTCGGCCACACAAAGGGGATTCCGCCGGGAAGTCTGAGACATTATCAAGTGCTTGTCAAATAGGGAATGAGAGACTGGTGAAGTGTGTGCAGCCTGCACAAAAACAAAGCAGAGCTCGTGCCTTTCACGCATCTTATTTCAAATCATCATTAGAGTCACATCAAGCCATTTGTATCAATACTAAAATTAGATAATTAACTCTAAATTAAAGCATATAGGAGTACATGTTTCTTTGTTGATCACTCAACACAGAATAGATACATGGGCACACTCCCTCAAATCATTTGGAGAAAATATCCTTTCTATTTTATTCAGCAATGTTCAATTGTATTCTTCATACTATAAATAATATAAAATAATGCCACGGAATTCTAAGCAAATCTTGTCTGCTAAATGAACTAGTGTAGCCCACAGCCATATGGCATAGTCAATCAATCAAATGTATTTATAAAGCCCTTCTTACATCAGCTGATGGCACAAAGTGCTGTACAGAAACCCAGCCTAAAACCCCAAACAGCAAGCAAAGCAGGTGTAGAAGCATGGTGGATAGGAAAAACTCCCTAGAAAGGCGAGAACCTAGGAAGAAACCTAGAGAGGAACCAGGCTATGAGGGGTGTCCAGTCCTCTTCTGGCTGTGAACAGGTCAGTGTTCCATAGCCGTGAGGCAGAACAGTTGAAACTGGAGCAGCAGCACGGTGTCACGAACCTCACTGAAGAGGGTGCCTCTTCCTGTTCGGGCGGGGCTCGGCGGTCGTCATCACCGGCCTATTAGCTGCCATCGATTCCTTTTTCCGTTTGTGTTGGTTATTGGTTAATTGGGTACACCTGTTTGGTATTAGGGTTTGTTTGTAGGGTATTTAAGGGCACTAGGCCCGCTGGGTATTTGTGCGGGCTTGTTAATTGTTACTCTATGTTTGATGGTGTGATTTGTTTTCATATCTTTATTCTCCGGTCTATTTTGTCCTGTTGTTTTAGACTGGCAACTTATATACGCCCTGTGTGTTGGCGTGATCGTTTTGGTTTGCAACGGTGAAATAAATTTGATAAACGACAGAACCCTGCTCTCTGCGCCTGATTCCACCCACCACTCATAGTTATTCGTAACACACGGCGAGGTGGACTGGGGACAACATGGAGTCATTAGGCCAGGTAGTCCTGAGGCATGGTCCTAGGGCTCAGATCCTCCGACAAAGAAAGAGAAAGAAAGAAAGAAAGAAAGAGAGAGAGAGAGAAGAAAGAGAGAAGAAAGAAAGAAAGAAAGAGAAAAATAGAGAATGAGAGAGAATTAGAGAGAGCTGACCCTAGCCCCCCAACACATAAACTACTGTAGCATAAATAGTGGAGGCTGAGTCCGGAGGGGTCGAGAGACACTGTGGCCCCGTCCGACGATACCCCCGGACAGGGCCAAACAGACAGGATATAACCCCACCCACTTTGCCAAAGCACAGCCCCCACACCACTAGAGGGATATCTTCAACCACCAACTTACCATCCTGAGACAAGGCCGAGTATAGCCCACAAAGAGCTCTGCCACGGCAAAACCCAAGTTGGAGCGCCATCCCGGACAGGAAGTTCACGTCAGTGACTCAACCCACTCAAGTGATGCACTCCTCCTCGGGATGGCATGGAAGAGCATAGTCAGATCAGGGCCTAACATAAGGACAACTCAAAGTATGCTATTGAGAAATAGACTACATTTTCTTCATATCATGTTTCTTTAGACCTGTCTAAAATAAGTAATATATTTATTGTGATGGTTTAGGCTATATTACATGGATTTATTAGACTTTTTAAAATGTAGATGTTCCAAAGGTCTGCATCAGTGGCTTGTAGGCTATGCGTGGAAGCCAGGAGATGCTAAATGTATTCGTTAATTAACGGCATTCAGAGTTGGGGTGGAATATCACGTGTTGCGCAGTGAGAGCAAGCTCCTCAAACAGTGGTTGATGTGTGGAGTGAAATAAGTTTTCTTATATTTCTTTCTCAGCAGCTCATATTAAGCACAGGCTCCGCAATAAAATCCAAGTAGCCTACCAGGCATCATTGACTAATGGACCGGCGGGAAAGCGCACGACCTCCATTCCCTATTGGAGTGAATACAGATGACATATTTTTTTCCTCCTAGCCCTGTTCCTGCCCGTTTGGTAATGGGCCATTCTAAATGTATTCAGCCCCACTGATAACACTATGAATACATCCCCACTGATAACACTATGTATACAGCCCCATGAATAACACTATGAATACAGCCCCACTGATAACACTATGAATACAGCCCCACTGATAACACTATGAATACAGCCCCATGAATAACACTATGAATACAGTCCCATGAATAACACTATGAATACAGCCCCACTGATAACACTATGAATACAGCCCCACCGATAACACTATGAATACAGCCCCATGAATAACACTATGAATACATCCCCACTGATAACACTATGAATACAGCCCCATGAATAACACTATGAATACAGCCCCACTGATAACACTATGAATACAGCCCCATGAATAACACTATGAATACACCCCCACTGATAACACTATGAATACAGCCCCATGAATAACACTATGAATACAGCCCCACTGATAACACTATGAATACAGCCCCATGAATAACACTATGAATACAGCCCCATGAATAACACTATGAATACAGCCCCATGAATAACACTATGAATACAGCCCCACTGATAACACTATGAATACAGCCCCACTGATAACACTATGAATACAGCCCCATGAATAACACTATGAATACAGCCCCATGAATAACACTATGAATACAGCCCCACTGATAACACTATGAATACAGCCCCATGAATAACACTATGTATACAGCCCCACTAATAACACTATGTATACATCCCCACTGATAACACTATGAATACAGCCCCATGAATAACACTATGAATACAGACCCATGAATAACACTATGAATACAGCCCCACTGATAACACTATGAATACATCCCCACTGATAACACTATGAATACATCCCCACTGATAACACTATGAATACAGCCCCATGAATAACACTATGTATACAGCCCCACTAATAACACTATGAATACAGCCCCATGAATAACACTATGAATACAGCCGCACTGATAACACTATGAATACATCCCCACTGATAACACTATGAATACAGCCCCATGAATAACACTATGAATACAGCCCACTGATAACACTATGAATACAGCCCCATGAATAACACTATGAATACATCCCCACTGATAACACTATGAATACAGCCCCATGAATAACACTATGAATACATCCCCACTAATAACACTATGAATACAGCCTCACGGATAACACTATGAATACAACCCCACTGATAACACTATGAATACAGCCCCACTGATAACACTATGTATACAGCCCCACTAATAACACTATGAATACAGCCCCATGTATAACACTATGAATACAGCCCCATGAATAACACTATGTATACAGCCCCACTAATAACACTATGAATACAGCCCCACGGATAACACTATGAATACAGCCCCATGAAAAACACTATGTATACAGCCCCACTAATAACACTATGAATACAGCCCCACTGATAATACTATGAATACAGCCCCATGAATAACACTATGAATACAGCCCCATGAATAACACTATGTATACAGCCCCACTAATAACACTATGAATACAGCCCCACTGATAACACTATGAATACAGCCCCACTAATAACACTAGGAATACAGCCCCACTAATAACACTATGAATACAGCCCCATGAATAACACTATGTATACAGCCCCATGAATAACACTATGTATACAGCCCCACGGATAACACTATGAATACATCCCCACGGATAACACTATGAATACATCCCCACTGATAACACTATGAATACAGCCCCACTGATAACACTATGTATACAGCCCCATGAATAACACTATGTATACAGCCCCACGGATAACACTATGAATACATCCCCACGGATAACACTATGAATACATCCCCACTGATAACACTATGAATACATCCCCACTGATAACACTATGAATACAGCCCCACTGATAACACTATGAATACATCCCCACTGATAACACTATGAATACATCCCCACGGATAACACTATGAATACATCCCCACGGATAACACTATGAATACAGCCCCATGAATAACACTATGTATACAGCCCCACTAATAACACTATGAATACAGCCCCACGGATAACACTATGAATACAGCCCCACGGATAACAATATGAATACAGCCCCACTGATAACACTATGAGTACAGCCCCATGAATAACACTATGTATACAGCCCCACTAATAACACTATGAATACAGCCCCACTGATAACACTATGAATACAGCCCCACGGATAACACTATGAATACAGCCCCATGAATAACACTATGAATACATCCCCACTGATAACACTATGAATACAGCCCCATGAATAACACTATGAATACAGCCCCACTGATAATACTATGAATACAGCCCCATGAATAACACTATGAATACAGCCCCATGAATAACACTATGTATACAGCCCCACTAATAACACTATGAATACAGCCCCACTGATAACACTATGAATACAGCCCCACTAATAACACTATGAATACAGCCCACTAATAACACTATGAATACAGCCCCATGAATAACACTATGTATACAGCCCCATGAATAACACTATGTATACAGCCCCACGGATAACACTATGAATACATCCCCACGGATAATACTATGAATACATCCCCACTGATAACACTATGAATACAGCCCCACTGATAACACTATGTATACAGCCCCACTGATAACACTATGAATACATCCCCACTGATAACACTATGAATACATCTCCACTGATAACACTATGAATACAGCCCCATGAATAACACTATGAATACAGCCCACTGATAACACTATGAATACATCCCCACTGATAACACTATGAATACAGCCCCATGAATAACACTATGAATACATCCCCACTGATAACACTATGAATACAGCCCCATGAATAACACTATGTATACATCCCCACTAATAACACTATGAATACAGCCCCACGGATAACACTATGAATACAACCCCACTGATAACACTATGAATACAGCCCCACTGATAACACTATGTATACAGCCCCACTAATAACACTATGAATACAGACCCATGAATAACACTATGAATACATCCCCATGAATAACACTATGTATACAGCCCCACTAATAACACTATGAATACAGCCCCATGGATAACACTATGAATAAAGCCCCACGGAAAACACTATGAATACAGCCCCATGAATAACACTATGAATACAGACCCATGAATAACACTATGAATACAGACCCACTGATAACACTATGAATACATCCCCACTGATAACACTATGAATACATCCCCACTGATAACACTATGAATACAGCCCCATGAATAACACTATGTATACAGCCCCACTAATAACACTATGAATACAGCCCCATGAATAACACTATGAATACAGCCGCACTGATAACACTATGAATACATCCCCACTGATAACACTATGAATACAGCCCCATGAATAACACTATGAATACAGCCCACTGATAACACTATGAATACAGCCCCATGAATAACACTATGAATACATCCCCACTGATAACACTATGAATACAGCCCCATGAATAACACTATGTATACAGCCCCACTAATAACACTATGAATACAGCCTCACGGATAACACTATGAATACAACCCCACTGATAACACTATGAATACAGCCCCACTGATAACACTATGTATACAGCCCCACTAATAACACTATGAATACAGCCCCATGAATAACACTATGAATACAGCCCCATGAATAACACTATGAATACAGCCCCATGAATAACACTATGTATACAGCCCCACTAATAACACTATGAATACAGCCCCACTGATAATACTATGAATACAGCCCCATGAATAACACTATGAATACAGCCCCATGAATAACACTATGTATACAGCCCCACTAATAACACTATGAATACAGCCCCACTGATAACACTATGAATACAGCCCCACTAATAACACTATGAATACAGCCCCACTAATAACACTATGAATACAGCCCCATGAATAACACTATGTATACAGCCCCATGAATAACACTATGTATACAGCCCCACGGATAACACTATGAATACATCCCCACGGATAACACTATGAATACATCCCCACTGATAACACTATGAATACATCCCCACTGATAACACTATGTATACATCCCCACTGATAACACTATGAATACATCCCCACTGATAACACTATGAATACATCCCCACGGATAACACTATGAATACATCCCCACGGATAACACTATGAATACAGCCCCATGAATAACACTATGTATACAGCCCCACTAATAACACTATGAATACAGCCCCACGGATAACACTATGAATACAGCCCCACGGATAACACTATGAATACAGCCCCACTGATAACACTATGAGTACAGCCCCATGAATAACACTATGTATACAGCCCCACTAATAACACTATGAATACAGCCCCACTGATAACACTATGAATACAGCCCCACGGATAACACTATGAATACAGCCCCATGAATAACACTATGTATACAGCCCCACTAATAACACTATGAATACAGCCCCACTGATAACACTATGAATACAGCCCCACGGATAACACTATGAATACAGCCCCATGAATAACACTATGTATACAGCCCCACTAATAACACTATGAATACAGCCCCACTGATAACACTATGAATACAGCCCCACGGATAACACTATGAATACAGCCCCATGAATAACACTATGAATACATCCCCACTGATAACACTATGAATACAGCCCCATGAATAACACTATGAATACAGCCCCACTGATAATACTATGAATACAGCCCCATGAATAACACTATGAATACAGACCCATGAATAACACTATGAATACAGACCCACTGATAACACTATGAATACATCCCCACTGATAACACTATGAATACATCCCCACTGATAACACTATGAATACAGCCCCATGAATAACACTATGTATACAGCCCCACTAATAACACTATGAATACAGCCCCATGAATAACACTATGAATACAGCCGCACTGATAACACTATGAATACATCCCCACTGATAACACTATGAATACAGCCCCATGAATAACACTATGAATACAGCCCACTGATAACACTATGAATACAGCCCCATGAATAACACTATGAATACATCCCCACTGATAACACTATGAATACAGCCCCATGAATAACACTATGTATACAGCCCCACTAATAACACTATGAATACAGCCTCACGGATAACACTATGAATACAACCCCACTGATAACACTATGAATACAGCCCCACTGATAACACTATGTATACAGCCCCACTAATAACACTATGAATACAGCCCCATGAATAACACTATGAATACAGCCCCATGAATAACACTATGAATACAGCCCCACTAATAACACTATGAATACAGCCCCACTGATAATACTATGAATACAGCCCCATGAATAACACTATGAATACAGCCCCATCAATAACACTATGTATACAGCCCCACTAATAACACTATGAATACAGCCCTCACGGATAACACTATGAATACAACCCCACTGATAACACTATGAATACAGCCCCACTGATAACACTATGTATACAGCCCCACTAATAACACTATGAATACAGCCCCATGAATAACACTATGAATACAGCCCCATGAATAACACTATGAATACAGCCCCATGAATAACACTATGTATACAGCCCCACTAATAACACTATGAATACAGCCCCACTGATAATACTATGAATACAGCCCCATGAATAACACTATGAATACAGCCCCATGAATAACACTATGTATACAGCCCCACTAATAACACTATGAATACAGCCCCACTGATAACACTATGAATACAGCCCCACTAATAACACTATGAATACAGCCCCACTAATAACACTATGAATACAGCCCCATGAATAACACTATGTATACAGCCCCATGAATAACACTATGTATACAGCCCCACGGATAACACTATGAATACATCCCCACGGATAACACTATGAATACATCCCCACTGATAACACTATGAATACATCCCCACTGATAACACTATGTATACATCCCCACTGATAACACTATGAATACATCCCCACTGATAACACTATGAATACATCCCCACTGATAACACTATGAATACATCCCCACGGATAACACTATGAATACAGCCCCATGAATAACACTATGTATACAGCCCCACTAATAACACTATGAATACAGCCCCACGGATAACACTATGAATACAGCCCCACGGATAACACTATGAATACAGCCCCACTGATAACACTATGAGTACAGCCCCTTGAATAACACTATGTATACAGCCCCACTAATAACACTATGAATACAGCCCCACTGATAACACTATGAATACAGCCCCACGGATAACACTATGAATACAGCCCCATGAATAACACTATGTATACAGCCCCACTAATAACACTATGAATACAGCCCCACTGATAACACTATGAATACAGCCCCACGGATAACACTATGAATACAGCCCCATGAATAACACTATGTATACAGCCCCACTAATAACACTATGAATACAGCCCCACTGATAACACTATGAATACAGCCCCACGGATAACACTATGAATACAGCCCCATGAATAACACTATGAATACATCCCCACTGATAACACTATGAATACAGCCCCATGAATAACACTATGAATACAGCCCCACTGATAATACTATGAATACAGCCCCATGAATAACACTATGAATACAGACCCATGAATAACACTATGAATACAGACCCACTGATAACACTATGAATACATCCCCACTGATAACACTATGAATACATCCCCACTGATAACACTATGAATACAGCCCCATGAATAACACTATGTATACAGCCCCACTAATAACACTATGAATACAGCCCCATGAATAACACTATGAATACAGCCGCACTGATAACACTATGAATACATCCCCACTGATAACACTATGAATACAGCCCCATGAATAACACTATGAATACAGCCCACTGATAACACTATGAATACAGCCCCATGAATAACACTATGAATACATCCCCACTGATAACACTATGAATACAGCCCCATGAATAACACTATGTATACAGCCCCACTAATAACACTATGAATACAGCCTCACGGATAACACTATGAATACAACCCCACTGATAACACTATGAATACAGCCCCACTGATAACACTATGTATACAGCCCCACTAATAACACTATGAATACAGCCCCATGAATAACACTATGAATACAGCCCCATGAATAACACTATGAATACAGCCCATGAATAACACTATGTATACAGCCCCAGTAATAACACTATGAATACAGCCCCACTGATAATACTATGAATACAGCCCCATGAATAACACTATGAATACAGCCCCATGAATAACACTATGAATACATCCCCATGAATAACACTATGTATACAGCCCCATGAATAACACTATGTATACAGCCCCACGGATAACACTATGAATACATCCCCACGGATAACACTATGAATACATCCCCACTGATAACACTATGAATACATCCCCACTGATAACACTATGTATACATCCCCACTGATAACACTATGAATACATCCCCACTGATAACACTATGAATACATCCCCACGGATAACACTATGAATACATCCCCACGGATAACACTATGAATACAGCCCCATGAATAACACTATGTATACAGCCCCACTAATAACACTATGAATACAGCCCCACGGATAACACTATGAATACAGCCCCACGGATAACACTATGAATACAGCCCCACTGATAACACTATGAGTACAGCCCCATGAATAACACTATGTATACAGCCCCACTAATAACACTATGAATACAGCCCCACTGATAACACTATGAATACAGCCCCACGGATAACACTATGAATACAGCCCCATGAATAACACTATGTATACAGCCCCACTAATAACACTATGAATACAGCCCCACTGATAACACTATGAATACAGCCCCACGGATAACACTATGAATACAGCCCCATGAATAACACTATGTATACAGCCCCACTAATAACACTATGAATACAGCCCCACTGATAACACTATGAATACAGCCCCACGGATAACACTATGAATACAGCCCCATGAATAACACTATGAATACATCCCCACTGATAACACTATGAATACAGCCCCATGAATAACACTATGAATACAGCCCCACTGATAATACTATGAATACAGCCCCATGAATAACACTATGAATACAGCCCCATGAATAACACTATGTATACAGCCCCACTAATAACACTATGAATACAGCCCCACTGATAACACTATGAATACAGCCCCACTAATAACACTATGAATACAGCCCCACTAATAACACTATGAATACAGCCCCATGAATAACACTATGTATACAGCCCCATGAATAACACTATGTATACAGCCCCACGGATAACACTATGAATACATCCCCACGGATAACACTATGAATACATCCCCACTGATAACACTATGAATACAGCCCCACTGATAACACTATGTATACAGCCCCACTGATAACACTATGAATACAGCCCCATGAATAACACTATGTATACAGCCCCACTAATAACACTATGAATACAGCCCCATGAATAACACTATGAATACAGCCGCACTGATAACACTATGAATACATCCCCACTGATAACACTATGAATACAGCCCCATGAATAACACTATGAATACATCTCCACTGATAACACTATGAATACAGCCCCATGAATAACACTATGTATACAGCCCCACTAATAACACTATGAATACAGCCCCACGGATAACACTATGAATACAGCCCCACTAATAACACTATGAATACAGCCCCACTAATAACACTATGAACACAGCCCCATGAATAACACTATGTATACAGCCCCATGAATAACACTATGTATACAGCCCCACGGATAACACTATGAATACATCCCCACGGATAACACTATGAATACAGCCCCACGGATAACACTATGAATACAGCCCCACTGATAACACTATGAATACAGCCCCATGAATAACACTATGTATACAGCCCCACGGATAACACTATGAATACATCCCCACGGATAACACTATGAATACACCCCCACTGATAACACTATGAATACATCCCCACTGATAACACTATGTATACATCCCCACTGATAACACTATGAATACATCCCCACTGATAACACTATGAATACATCCCCACAGATAACACTATGAATACATCCCCACGGATAACACTATGAATACAGCCCCATGAATAACACTATGTATACAGCCCCACTAATAACACTATGAATACAGCCCCACGGATAACACTATGAATAAAGCCCCACGGATAACACTATGAATACAGCCCCATGAATAACACTATGTATACAGCCCCACTAATAACACTATGAATACAGCCCCACTGATAATACTATTAATACAGCCCCATGAATAACACCATGAATACAGCCCCATGAATAAACACTATGTATACAGCCCCACTAATAACACCATGAATACAGCCCCACTGATAACACTATGAATACAGCCCCACTAATAACACTATGAATACAGCCCCACTAATAACACTATGAATACAGCCCCATGAATAACACTATGTATACAGCCCCAT
Organism: Oncorhynchus tshawytscha; assembly: GCF_018296145.1. Classification (NCBI taxonomy): domain Eukaryota; kingdom Metazoa; phylum Chordata; class Actinopteri; order Salmoniformes; family Salmonidae; genus Oncorhynchus; species Oncorhynchus tshawytscha. Next base: position 35,067,616 of record NC_056434.1, on the reverse strand, counting down.
GAATAACACTATGTATACAGCCCCACGGATAACACTATGAATACATCCCCACGGATAACACTATGAATACAGCCCCACGGATAACACTATGAATACAGCCCCACTGATAACACTATGAATACAGCCCCATGAATAACACTATGTATACAGCCCCACGGATAACACTATGAATACATCCCCACGGATAACACTATGAATACATCCCCACTGATAACACTATGAATACATCCCCACTGATAACACTATGAATACATCCCCACAGATAACACTATGAATACATCCCCACGGATAACACTATGAATACAGCCCCATGAATAACACTATGTATACAGCCCCACGGATAACACTATGAATACATCCCCACGGATAACACTATGAATACATCCCCACTGATAACACTATGAATACATCCCCACTGATAACACTATGAATACATCCCCACAGATAACACTATGAATACATCCCCACGGATAACACTATGAATACAGCCCCATGAATAACACTATGTATACAGCCCCACTAATAACACTATGAATACAGCCCCACGGATAACACTATGAATACAGCCCCACGGATAACACTATGAATACAGCCCCACTGATAACACTATGAGTACAGCCCCATGAATAACACTATGTATACAGCCCCACTAATAACACTATGAATACAGCCCCATGAATAACACTATGAATACAGCCGCACTGATAACACTATGAATACATCCCCACTGATAACACTATGAATACAGCCCCATGAATAACACTATGAATACATCTCCACTGATAACACTATGAATACAGCCCCATGAATAACACTATGAATACATCCCCACTGATAACACTATGAATACAGCCCCATGAATAACACTATGAATACATCTCCACTGATAACACTATGAATACAGCCCCATGAATAACACTATGTATACAGCCCCACTAATAACACTATGAATACAGCCCCACGGATAACACTATGAATACAGCCCCATGAATAACACTATGAATACAGCCCCACTGATAATACTATGAATACAGCCCCATGAATAACACTATGAATACAGCCCCATGAATAACACTATGTATACAGCCCCACTAATAACACTATGAATACAGCCCAACTAATAACACTATGAATACAGCCCCATGAATAACACTATGTATACAGCCCCATGAATAACACTATGTATACAGCCCCACGGATAACACTATGAATACATCCCCACGGATAACACTATGAATACATCCCCACTGATAACAGTATGAATACAGACCCACTGATAACACTATGTATACAGCCCCACTGATAACACTATGAATACATCCCCACTGATAACACTATGAATACATCCCCACTGATAACACTATGAATACAGCCCCATGAATAACACTATGTATACAGCCCCACTAATAACACTATGAATACAGCCCCATGAATAACACTATGAATACAGCCGCACTGATAACACTATGAATACATCCCCACTGATAACACTATGAATACAGCCCCATGAATAACACTATGAATACAGCCCACTGATAACACTATGAATACAGCCCCATGAATAACACTATGAATACATCCCCACTGATAACACTATGAATACAGCCCCATGAATAACACTATGTATACAGCCCCACTAATAACACTATGAATACAGCCTCACGGATAACACTATGAATACAGCCCCACTGATAACACTATGAATACAGCCCCACTGATAACACTATGTATACAGCCCCACTAATAACACTATGAATACAGCCCCATGAATAACACTATGAATACAGCCCCATGAATAACACTATGAATACAGCCCCATGAATAACACTATGTATACAGCCCCACTAATAACACTATGAATACAGCCCCACTGATAATACTATGAATACAGCCCCATGAATAACACTATGAATACAGCCCCATGAATAACACTATGTATACAGCCCCACTAATAACACTATGAATACAGCCCCACTGATAACACTATGAATACAGCCCCACTAATAACACTATGAATACAGCCCCACTAATAACACTATGAATACAGCCCCATGAATAACACTATGTATACAGCCCCATGAATAACACTATGTATACAGCCCCACGGATAACACTATGAATACATCCCCACGGATAACACTATGAATACATCCCCACTGATAACACTATGAATACATCCCCACTGATAACACTATGAATACATCCCCACTGATAACACTATGAATACATCCCCACTGATAACACTATGAATACATCCCCACGGATAACACTATGAATACATCCCCACGGATAACACTATGAATACAGCCCCATGAATAACACTATGTATACAGCCCCCTAATAACACTATGAATACAGCCCCACGGATAACACTATGAATACAGCCCCACGGATAACACTATGAATACAGCCCCACTGATAACACTATGAGTACAGCCCCATGAATAACACTATGTATACAGCCCCACTAATAACACTATGAATACAGCCCCACTGATAACACTATGAATACAGCCCCACGGATAACACTATGAATACAGCCCCATGAATAACACTATGTATACAGCCCCACTAATAACACTATGAATACAGCCCCACTGATAACACTATGAATACAGCCCCACGGATAACACTATGAATACAGCCCCATGAATAACACTATGTATACAGCCCCACTAATAACACTATGAATACAGCCCCACTGATAACACTATGAATACAGCCCCACGGATAACACTATGAATACAGCCCCATGAATAACACTATGAATACATCCCCACTGATAACACTATGAATACAGCCCCATGAATAACACTATGAATACAGCCCCACTGATAATACTATGAATACAGCCCCATGAATAACACTATGAATACAGCCCCATGAATAACACTATGTATACAGCCCCACTAATAACACTATGAATACAGCCCCACTGATAACACTATGAATACAGCCCCACTAATAACACTATGAATACAGCCCCACTAATAACACTATGAATACAGCCCCATGAATAACACTATGTATACAGCCCCATGAATAACACTATGTATACAGCCCCACGGATAACACTATGAATACATCCCCACGGATAACACTATGAATACATCCCCACTGATAACACTATGAATACAGCCCCACTGATAACACTATGAATACAGCCCCACTGATAACACTATGAATACAGCCCCATGAATAACACTATGTATACAGCCCCACTAATAACACTATGAATACAGCCCCATGAATAACACTATGAATACAGCCGCACTGATAACACTATGAATACATCCCCACTGATAACACTATGAATACAGCCCCATGAATAACACTATGAATACATCTCCACTGATAACACTATGAATACAGCCCCATGAATAACACTATGTATACAGCCCCACTAATAACACTATGAATACAGCCCCACTGATAACACTATGAATACAGCCCCACTAATAACACTATGAATACAGCCCCACTAATAACACTATGAACACAGCCCCATGAATAACACTATGTATACAGCCCCATGAATAACACTATGTATACAGCCCCACGGATAACACTATGAATACATCCCCACGGATAACACTATGAATACAGCCCCACGGATAACACTATGAATACAGCCCCACTGATAACACTATGAATACAGCCCCATGAATAACACTATGTATACAGCCCCACGGATAACACTATGAATACATCCCCACGGATAACACTATGAATACAGCCCCACTGATAACACTATGAATACATCCCCACTGATAACACTATGTATACATCCCCACTGATAACACTATGAATACATCCCCACTGATAACACTATGAATACATCCCCACAGATAACACTATGAATACATCCCCACGGATAACACTATGAATACAGCCCCATGAATAACACTATGTATACAGCCCCACTAATAACACTATGAATACAGCCCCACGGATAACACTATGAATAAAGCCCCACGGATAACACTATGAATACAGCCCCATGAATAACACTATGTATACAGCCCCACTAATAACACTATGAATACAGCCCCACTGATAATACTATTAATACAGCCCCATGAATAACACCATGAATACAGCCCCATGAATAACACTATGTATACAGCCCCACTAATAACACTATGAATACAGCCCCACTGATAACACTATGAATACAGCCCCACTAATAACACTATGAATACAGCCCCACTAATAACACTATGAATACAGCCCCATGAATAACACTATGTATACAGCCCCATGAATAACACTATGTATACAGCCCCACGGATAACACTATGAATACATCCCCACGGATAACACTATGAATACAGCCCCACGGATAACACTATGAATACAGCCCCACTGATAACACTATGAATACAGCCCCATGAATAACACTATGTATACAGCCCCACGGATAACACTATGAATACATCCCCACGGATAACACTATGAATACATCCCCACTGATAACACTATGAATACATCCCCACTGATAACACTATGAATACATCCCCACAGATAACACTATGAATACATCCCCACGGATAACACTATGAATACAGCCCCATGAATAACACTATGTATACAGCCCCACGGATAACACTATGAATACATCCCCACGGATAACACTATGAATACATCCCCACTGATAACACTATGAATACATCCCCACTGATAACACTATGAATACATCCCCACAGATAACACTATGAATACATCCCCACGGATAACACTATGAATACAGCCCCATGAATAACACTATGTATACAGCCCCACTAATAACACTATGAATACAGCCCCACGGATAACACTATGAATACAGCCCCACGGATAACACTATGAATACAGCCCCACTGATAACACTATGAGTACAGCCCCATGAATAACACTATGTATACAGCCCCACTAATAACACTATGAATACAGCCCCATGAATAACACTATGAATACAGCCGCACTGATAACACTATGAATACATCCCCACTGATAACACTATGAATACAGCCCCATGAATAACACTATGAATACATCTCCACTGATAACACTATGAATACAGCCCCATGAATAACACTATGAATACATCCCCACTGATAACACTATGAATACAGCCCCATGAATAACACTATGAATACATCCCCACTGATAACACTATGAATACAGCCCCATGAATAACACTATGTATACAGCCCCACTAATAACACTATGAATACAGCCCCACGGATAACACTATGAATACAGCCCCATGAATAACACTATGAATACAGCCCCGCTGATAATACTATGAATACAGCCCCATGAATAACACTATGAATACAGCCCCATGAATAACACTATGTATACAGCCCCACTAATAACACTATGAATACAGCCCCACTAATAACACTATGAATACAGCCCCATGAATAACACTATGTATACAGACCCACTAATAACACTATGAATACAGCCCCACTGATAACACTATGAATACATCCCCACTGATAACACTATGAATACATCCCCACTGATAACACTATGAATACAGCCCCACTGATAACACTATGTATACAGCCCCACTGATAACACTATGAATACATCCCCACTGATAACACTATGAATACATCCCCACTGATAACACTATGAATACAGCCCCATGAATAACACTATGTATACAGCCCCACTAATAACACTATGAATACAGCCCCATGAATAACACTATGAATACAGCCGCACTGATAACACTATGAATACATCCCCACTGATAACACTATGAATACAGCCCCATGAATAACACTATGAATACATCTCCACTGATAACACTATGAATACAGCCCCACTAATAACACTATGAATACAGCCCCACGGATAACACTATGAATACAACCCCACTGATAACACTATGAATACAGCCCCACTGATAACACTATGTATACAGCCCCACTAATAACACTATGAATACAGCCCCATGAATAACACTATGAATACAGCCCCATGAATAACACTATGTATACAGCCCCACTAATAACACTATGAATACAGCCCCACGGATAACACTATGAATAAAGCCCCACGGATAACACTATGAATACAGCCCCATGAATAACACTATGTATACAGCCCCACTAATAACACTATGAATACAGCCCCACTGATAACACTATGAATACAGCCCCACTAATAACACTATGAATACAGCCCCACTAATAACACTATGAACACAGCCCCATGAATAACACTATGTATACAGCCCCATGAATAACACTATGTATACAGCCCCACGGATAACACTATGAATACAGCCCCACGGATAACACTATGAATACAGCCCCACTGATAACACTATGAATACAGCCCCATGAATAACACTATGTATACAGCCCCACGGATAACACTATGAATACATCCCCACGGATAACACTATGAATACACCCCCACTGATAACACTATGAATACATCCCCACTGATAACACTATGAATACATCCCCACTGATAACACTATGAATACATCCCCACTGATAACACTATGAATACATCCCCACAGATAACACTATGAATACATCCCCACGGATAACACTATGAATACAGCCCCATGAATAACACTATGAATACAGCCCCATGAATAACACTATGAATACAGCTGCACTGATAACACTATGAATACATCCCCACTGATAACACTATGAATACAGCCCCATGAATAACACTATGAATACATCCCCACTGATAACACTATGAATACAGCCCCATGAATAACACTATGTATACAGCCCCACTAATAACACTATGAATACAGCCCCACGGATAACACTATGAATACAACCCCACTGATAACACTATGAATACAGCCCCACTGATAACACTATGTATACAGCCCCACTAATAACACTATGAATACAGCCCCATGAATAACACTATGAATACAGCCCCATGAATAACACTATGTATACAGCCCCACTAATAACACTATGAATACAGCCCCACGGATAACACTATGAATAAAGCCCCACGGATAACACTATGAATACAGCCCCATGAATAACACTATGTATACAGCCCCACTAATAACACTATGAATACAGCCCCACTGATAATACTATTAATACAGCCCCATGAATAACACCATGAATACAGCCCCATGAATAACACTATGTATACAGCCCCACTAATAACACCATGAATACAGCCCCACTGATAACACTATGAATACAGCCCCACTAATAACACTATGAATACAGCCCCACTGATAACACTATGAATACAGCCCCATGAATAACACTATGTATACAGCCCCACTAATAACACTATGAATACATCCCCACTGATAACACTATGAATACAGGCCCACGGATAACACTATGAATACAGCCCCATGAATAACACTATGTATACAGCCCCACGAATAACACTATGAATACAGCCCCACTGATAACACTATGAATACAGCCCCACGGATAACACTATGAATACAGCCCCATGAATAACACTATGTATACAGCCCCACTAATAACACTATGAATACAGCCCCACTGATAACACTATGAATACAGCCCCACGGATAACACTATGAATACAGCCCCATGAATAACACTATGTATACAGCCCCACTAATAACACTATGAATACAGCCCCACTGATAACACTATGAATACAGCCCCACGGATAACACTATGAATACAGCCCCATGAATAACACTATGAATACAGCCCCACGGATAACACTATGAATACAGCCCCATGAATAACACTATGAATACAGCCCCACTGATAACACTATGTATACAGCCCCATGAATAACACTATGAATACAGCCCCATGAATAACACTATGTATACAGCTGCACTGATAACACTATGTATACAGCCACACTAATAACACTATGAATACAGCCCCATGAATAACACTATGTATACAGCCCCACGGATAACACTATGAATACAGCCCCATGAATAACACTATGTATACAGCCCCATGAATAACACTATGAATACAGCCCCATGAATAACACTATGTATACAGCCCCATGAATAACACTATGTATACAGCCCCATGAATAACACTATGAATACAGCCCCACTGATAACACTATGAATACAGCCCCATGAATAACACTATGTATACAGCCCCACTAATAACACTATGTATATATCCCCACTGATAACACTATGAATACAGCCCCACGGATAACACTATGAATACAGCCCCATGAATAACACTATGTATACAGCCCCATGAATAACACTATGTATACAGCCCCATGAATAACACTATGAATACAGCCCCACTGATAACACTATGAATACAGCCCCATGAATAACACTATGTATACAGCCCCACTAATAACACTATGTATATATCCCCACTGATAACACTATGAATACAGCCCCACGGATAACACTATGAATACAGCCCCATGAATAACACTATGTATACAGCCCCACTAATAACACTATGAATACAGCCCCACTGATAACACTATGAATACAGCCCCACGGATAACACTATGAATACAGCCCCATGAATAACACTATGAATACAGCCCCACGGATAACACTATGAATACAGCCCCATGAATAACACTATGAATACAGCCCCACTGATAACACTATGTATACAGCCCCACTAATAACACTATGAATACAGCCCCATGAATAACACTATGTATACAGCTGCACTGATAACACTATGTATACAGCCACACTAATAACACTATGAATACAGCCCCATGAATAACACTATGTATACAGCCCCACGGATAACACTATGAATACAGCCCCATGAATAACACTATGTATACAGCCCCATGAATAACACTATGAATACAGCCCCATGAATAACACTATGTATACAGCCCCATGAATAACACTATGTATACAGCCCCATGAATAACACTATGAATACAGCCCCACTGATAACACTATGAATACAGCCCCATGAATAACACTATGTATACAGCCCCACTAATAACACTATGTATATATCCCCACTGATAACACTATGAATACAGCCCCATGAATAACACTATGAATACAGCCCCATGAATAACACTATGAATACAGCCCCACTGATAACACTATGAATACATCCCCACTGATAACACTATGAATACATCCCCACTGATAACACTATGAATACAGCCCCATGAATAACACTATGTATACAGCCCCACTAATAACACTATGAATACAGCCCCATGAATAACACTATGAATACAGCCCCACTGATAACACTATGAATACATCCCCACTGATAACACTATGAATACAGCCCCATGAATACAGCCCCACGGATAACACTATGAATACAACCCCACTGATAACACTATGAATACAGCCCCACTGATAACACTATGTATACAGCCCCACTAATAACACTATGAATACAGCCCCATGAATAACACTATGAATACAGCCCCATGAATAACACTATGTATACAGCCCCACTAATAACACTATGAAAACAGCCCCACGGATAACACTATGAATACAGCCCCACGGATAACACTATGAATACAGCCCCATTAATAACACTATGTATACAGCCCCACTAATAACACTATGAATACAGCCCCACTGATAATACTATGAATAAAGCCCCATGAATAACACTATGAATACAGCCCCATGAATAACACTATGTATACAGCCCCACTAATAACACTATGAATACAGCCCCACTGATAACACTATGAATACAGCCCCACTAATAACACTATGAATACAGCCCCACTAATAACACTATGAATACAGCCCCATGAATAACACTATGTATACAGCCCCACGGATAACACTATGAATACAGCCCCACGGATAACACTATGAATACATCCCCACTGATAACACTATGAATACAGCCCCACTGATAACACTATGTATACAGCCCCACTGATAACACTATGAATACATCCCCACTGATAACACTATGAATACATCCCCACTGATAACACTATGAATACAGCCCCATGAATAACACTATGTCTACAGCCCCACGGATAACACTATGAATACATCCCCACGGATAACACTATGAATACATCCCCACTGATAACACTATGAATACAGCCCCATGAATAACACTATGTATACAGCCCCACGGATAACACTATGAATACATCCCCACGGATAACACTATGAATACATCCCCACTGATAACACTATGAATACAGCCCCATGAATAACACTATGTATACAGCCCCACTAATAACACTATGAATACAGCCCCACGGATAACACTATGAATACAACCCCACTGATAACACTATGAATACAGCCCCACTGATAACACTATGAATACAGCCCCACTGATAACACTATGTATACAGCCCCACTAATAACACTATGAATACAGCCCCATGAATAACACTATGTATACAGCCCCACTAAATAACACTATGAATACAGCCCCACTGATAATACTATGAATACAGCCCCATGAATAACACTATGAATACAGCCCCATGAATAACACTATGTATACAGCCCCACTAATAACACTATGAATACAGCCCCACTGATAACACTATGAATACAGCCCCACTAATAACACTATGAATACAGCCCCACTAATAACACTATGAATACAGCCCCATGAATAACACTATGTATACAGCCCCATGAATAACACTATGTATACAGCCCCACGGATAACACTATGAATACATCCCCACGGATAACACTATGAATACATCCCCACTGATAACACTATGAATACAGCCCCACTGATAACACTATGTATACAGCCCCACTGATAACACTATGAATACATCCCCACTGATAACACTATGAATACATCCCCACTGATAACACTATGAATACAGCCCCATGAATAACACTATGTATACAGCCCCACGGATAACACTATGAATACATCCCCACGGATAACACTATGAATACATCCCCACTGATAACACTATGAATACAGCCCCACTGATAACACTATGTATACAGCCCCATTAATAACACTATGTATACAGCCCCACTAATAACACTATGAATACAGCCCCATGAATAACACTATGAATACAGCCGCACTGATAACACTATGAATACATCCCCACTGATAACACTATGAATACAGCCCCATGAATAACACTATGAATACATCTCCACTGATAACACTATGAATAAAGCCCCATGAATAACACTATGTAAACAGCCCCACTAATAACACTATGAATACAGCCCCACGGATAACACTATGAATACAACCCCACTGATAACACTATGAATACAGCCCCACTGATAACACTATGTATACAGCCCCACTAATAACACTATGAATACAGCCCCATGAATAACACTATGAATACAGCCCCATGAATAACACTATGTATACAGCCCCACTAATAACACTATGAATACAGCCCCACGGATAACACTATGAATAAAGCCCCACGGATAACACTATGAATACAGCCCCATGAATAACACTATGTATACAGCCCCACTAATAACACTATGAATACAGCCCCACTGATAACACTATGAATACAGCCCCACGGATAACACTATGAATACAGCCCCATGAATAACACTATGTATACAGCCCCACTAATAACACTATGAATACAGCCCCACTGATAACACTATGAATACAGCCCCACGGATAACACTATGAATACATCCCCATGAATAACACTATGAATACAGCCCCACGGATAACACTATGAATACAGCCCCATGAATAACACTATGAATACAGCCCCACTGATAACACTATGTATACAGCCCCACTAATAACACTATGAATACAGCCCCATGAATAACACTATGTATACAGCTGCACTGATAACACTATGTATACAGCCACACTAATAACACTATGAATACAGCCCCATGAATAACACTATGTATACAGCCCCACGGATAACACTATGAATACAGCCCCATGAATAACACTATGAATGCAGCCCCACTGATAACACTATGAATACAGCCCCACTGATAACACTATGAATACAGCCCCATGAATAACACTATGTATACAGCCCCACTAATAACACTATGTATATATCCCCACTGATAACACTATGAATACAGCCCCATGAATAACACTATGAATACAGCCCCATGAATAACACTATGAATACAGCCCCACTGATAGCACTATGAATACATCCCCACTGATAACACTATGAATACATCCCCACTGATAACACTATGAATACAGCCCCATGAATAACACTATGTATACAGCCCCACTAATAACACTATGAATACAGCCCCATGAATAACACTATGAATACAGCCGCACTGATAACACTATGAATACATCCCCACTGATAACACTATGAATACAGCCCCATGAATACAGCCCCACTGATAACACTATGAATACAGCCCCATGAATAACACTATGAATACATCCCCACTGATAACACTATGAATACAGCCCCATGAATAACACTATGTATACAGCCCCACTAATAACACTATGAATACAGCCCCACGGATAACACTATGAATACAACCCCACTGATAACACTATGAATACAGCCCCACTGATAACACTATGTATACAGCCCCACTAATAACACTATGAATACAGCCCCACTGATAATACTATGAATACAGCCCCATGAATAACACTATGAATACAGCCCCATGAATAACACTATGTATACAGCCCCACTAATAACACTATGAATACAGCCCCACTGATAACACTATGAATACAGCCCCACTAATAACACTATGAATACAGCCCCACTAATAACACTATGAATACAGCCCCATGAATAACACTATGTATACAGCCCCATGAATAACACTATGTATACAGCCCCACTAATAACACTATGAATACAGCCCCATGAATAACACTATGAATACAGCCGCACTGATAACACTATGAATACATCCCCACTGATAACACTATGAATACAGCCCCATGAATACAGCATCTCCATGAATAACACTATGAATACATATCCACTGATAACACTATGAATACAGCCCCACGGATAACACTATGAATACAACCCCACTGATAACACTATGAATACAGCCCCACTGATAACACTATGTATACAGCCCCACTAATAACACTATGAATACAGCCCCATGAATAACACTATGAATACAGCCCCATGAATAACACTATGTATACAGCCCCACTAATAACACTATGAATACAGCCCCACGGATAACACTATGAATAAAGCCCCACGGATAACACTATGAATACAGCCCCATGAATAACACTATGTATACAGCCCCACTAATAACACTATGAATACAGCCCCACTGATAATACTATTAATACAGCCCCATGAATAACACCATGAATACAGCCCCATGAATAACACTATGTATACAGCCCCACTAATAACACTATGAATACAGCCCCACTGATAACACTATGAATACAGCCCCACTAATAACACTATGAATACAGCCTCACTAATAACACTATGAATACAGCCCCATGAATAACACTATGTATACAGCCCCATGAATAACACTATGTATACAGCCCCACGGATAACACTATGAATACATCCCCACGGATAACACTATGAATACAGCCCCACGGATAACACTATGAATACAGCCCCACTGATAACACTATGAATACAGCCCCATGAATAACACTATGAATACAGCCCCACTGATAACACTATGAATACAGCCCCACGGATAACACTATGAATACAGCCCCACGGATAACACTATGAATACAGCCCCATGAATAACACTATGTATACAGCCCCACTAATAACACTATGAATACAGCCCCACTGATAACACTATGAATACAGCCCCACGGATAACACTATGAATATAGCCCCATGAATAACACTATGAATACAGCCCCATGGATAACACTATGAATACAGCCCCATGAATAACACTATGAATACAGCCCCACTGATAACACTATGTATACAGCCCCACTAATAACACTATGAATACAGCCCCATGAATAACACTATGTATACAGCTGCACTGATAACACTATGTATACAGCCACACTAATAACACTATGAATACAGCCCCATGAATAACACTATGTATACAGCCCCACGGATAACACTATGAATACAGCCCCATGAATAACACTATGTATACAGCCCCATGAATAACACTATGAATACAGCCCCATGAATAACACTATGTATACAGCCCCATGAATAACACTATGTATACAGCCCCATGAATAACACTATGAATACAGCCCCACTGATAACACTATGAATACAGCCCCACTGATAACACTATGAATACAGCCCCATGAATAACACTATGAATACAGCCCCACTGATAACACTATGAATACAGCCCCACGGATAACACTATGAATACAGCCCCACTGATAACACTATGAATACAGCCCCACTGATAACACTATGAATACAGCCCCACGGATAACACTATGAATGCAGCCCCACTGATAACACTATGAATACAGCCCCACTGATAACACTATGAATACAGCCCCACTGATAACACTATGAATACAGCCCCACTGATAACACTATGAACACAGCCCCACTGATAACACTATGTATACAGCCCCACTGATAACACTATGTATACAGCCCCACTCACCACTGATACCACTATGAATATGAAAAACATCACATTAGGTTCTTTATTATGTTTGATTCTAGTAAATCACAGATATAATGCACATTACATGTCACAACTATCAGTGTGAAATACCTACCTACTATATGAGAGAGTAGAGCCTCTCAGACAGTGTATGCTATCAGTTAGGCAAGGAAGTGTGGTGTAATAATGTGTTGTGAGTTCTTGAGTATTGTTGTGATATGTGGTGTCTGTGTTGTAGGGTTTTCTTCAGTAAACCTGGTATATTTGTTCTGGGTGTAGTACCGTTTATATTTTATATTGTTTTAAGCGTGTCTGAATCAAACATTTATCAATCAGCCGACACTGAAGAGATGTTAGCAGAGAGAAGTAAAAATGTTTAAAGGGGACCCTCCCTCCCTCCCTCCCTCCCTCCCCCTCCCTCCCTCCCTCCCCCTCCCTCCCTCCCTCCCTCCCTCCCTCCCACACTGTCATCTTTTAAATAAAGTGATTTATTTTACACAGAAAACAACTATCATTTAGAATTAGAATTGGAGAAGTAATAGTGTAGAACTCGTTTCATTTTAAGTGGCTTTGACCAGGTTTCATCACACAGGAAATGCAGTTGATTTCAGAGAGGCAGATAGGAATGTCTAATCGATCACAGAGCAATACATCGTTGGTGAAAGCACTATTGATCACACACACTCCCATCATTGGGATCATCTATACTATGGATCGCTTACTGACACGTGACCACGCTACAATGTTTGACACACACACACACACACTCCGACACTCTCTCTGTGACTTGCTCTGTCGTAAAGCTTTAACATGCTTCTCCTGCTTACGGGTTGGGGGGTGAGGGGGGTGTTAGGGGGGGTGAGGTAAGAGGGAGGATGGGCAGATGGCTTTTAAAAGAAATTAGATGAAGAGGTCTGAGAGAGCTCCCAACTTTGCTTTAACCAGCTTACACAAGGCGATGTGTGTTTGTGCCTGCATGCGTTTTGAGCCAGGTACAGACACATGACAGGGAGGGGGCCAGTGTGGTCTGCAGCCAGGCATGCAGGGTGACAAAGTATCAGTCATTTAGGAAGAGGACAAGAGCACCACAGTAGAACCCCCTGACTAACTATCCCTCAACCTGTCAAATAGAAATATATTCTGTACCTCCACCCATCAGAGAGAGAGAATCACATACCAGGGCATGTTGACCCTCATCTGCCACTGTTCAGGACATGCTGTAGTTAATGTAGCCTCAAACATCTTCATCACTCCATCACCACCCCTCTCTCTGTCCCTCCATGTTTCTCTCTTTCGTTCCCCTTTACCCTTAACCCCTTTACCCTTAACCATATGGTACGTTGATGTATAGCTGTTTTATAATGAAAGTGTATTATGAGGTCAGGACAGGGTGCGGGTATTGGCACATCAGATCTGTGAATGTGTAAACCCTCTCATATATTAATCAGTGATTAACCGCGTGTCAGATATAGCTGTCTCGTGTTAGTTGTGTATGATTCAATAGCCATATGATTTTACATGTACGGACAGTTTAAAGATTTAAAGGAGAGGAAGGTTGACAGACGTTTGCTTTTCAAATGTAATTTACTGTCAATAATGAATGCAAGACATTAATATGTCAACAGCTTCACATACTGAGGAGAAAGGGCCCCACTCAGTACTGCGTGTGTGTGTGTGTGTCCTGACCTCCCCGTGAGAACTGTGTGACAGTATGGGCAGTATTGATCATTAATAGCTGACATACAGCTCAGGAACATCATCTGATGCTACATAATATTACCTCATTGATTGATGAGGATCAAGGTGAAACCTGGCACGTCTTGCATACAAATGTGAACCAAGATGAATTGAACCCATGTCATATCTCGAATCCAACTGATTAACACGAAATTCTAAACACATAGAAACAACGAACTCGTCCACTCTCTCTGTGTAACTCAATTTTAAAGTCACAAAACGGTGTGAAGTTTTGCTGTTCAGGATCCCCTATACTTCCACAACATATTTGTTACCGTGTGTGCGTGCTCGTGTGTCCATGAAGGAGAGACCTAATCTAGCCTTTTTATCATTTCCTGAATGACCTCTGCTTTCACGGTGTGATGGATGGGATTCTGCTCACAGACATTCATTTTCTGCCACAAGGTAAAAATAATCTTCACTCACAAGAAAACCATGTGGCTACAAGGGTAATTTTATAACAAACAGTGAGAGAGAAAGAGGGAGAGAGGGAGAAAGGGAGAGGAAAGAGGGAGAGAGTAGAAGAGAGGGAGAGAGGAAAGAGGGAGATAGTGGAAGAGAAGGAGAAGGAGGGAGAGAGTGGAAGGGAAGGAGAAAGAGGGAGAGAGTGGAAGAGAAGGAGTAGGAGGGAGAGAGTGGAAGGGAAAGAAAGAGGGAGAGAGTGGAAGGGAAGGAGAAAGAGGGAGAGAGTGGAAGAGAAGGAGAAGGAGGGAGAGAGTGGAAGGGAAGGAGAGAGGGAGAGAGTGGAAGAGAAGGAGAAGGAGGGAGAGAGTGGAAGGGAAGGAGAAGGAGGGAGAGAGTGGAAGAGAAGGAGAAGGAGGGAGAGAGTGGAAGAGAAGGAGAAGGAGGGAGAGCGTGGAAGAGAAGGAGAAGGAGGGAGAGAGTGGAAGAGAAGGAGAAGGAGGGTGATGGTAAGATGGAATAAACATGTGACAGGAGGAGGATGCATGTTTGCTTCCTAACAGACTTCAGTACCAGAGGAAACTTGTTGCTGCACATGACTGAAATACTGTTTTGTTTCATCCTAAATATCCTAAATACACAGTCTTCCATGCTCCCTTCACCTTTACCCATACCCCACACACCCCTGCCCTGCCTCTCAGGGAGGTGGGAATGGAGATGGAGAAGTGGTAATAACATGGAGACGAGAGCGTGAGTGACTAAGGGGTTAGGGAATCACAGAGAGAGAGGTGGGATTGAGTGAGGGGATAAGACATGGAGGAGGGAGATGGTAAGACAAGAAAGGAGGGAGAGAGAGAAGGATATAGTAGGGTCCCAGGGGTGATATTGTAGGGTTTCAGGGGTGATATTGTAGGGTCCCAGGAGTGATATTGTAGGGTCTCAGGGGTGATATTGTAGGGTCCCAAGGGTGATATTGTAGGGTCTCAGGGGTGATATTGTAGGGTCCCAGGGGTGATGTTGTAGGGTCCCAGGGGGATATTGTAGGGTCCCAGGGGGATTTTGTAGGGTCCCAGGGTTGATATTGTAGGGTCCCAGGGTTGATGTTGTAGGGTCCCAGGGGTGATGTTATAGGGTCCCAGGGGTGACGCTGTAGGGTCCCAGGGGGATTTTGTAGGGTCCCAGGGTTGATATTGTAGGGTCCCAGGGGTGATGTTGTAGTGTCCCAGGGGTGATGTTATAGGGTCCCAGGGGTGATTTTGTAGGGTCCTAGGGGTGATATTGTAGGGTTCCAGGGGTGATGTTGTAGGGTCCCAAGGGTGATGTTGTAGGGTCCCAGGGGTGATATTGTAGGGTTCTGGCCTACAGAACAGATATAGAAACGCAACATGCAACAATTTCAACAACAAGTTACAGTTCATATAAGGAAATCAGTAATTTTAAATAAATAAATTAGGCCCTAATATATGGATTTCACATGACTGGGCAGGGGTGCCGCAATGGGTGGGCCTGGGAGGGCATAGGTCCACCCACTTGGGAGCCAGGCACAGCCAAACAGAGTTAGTTTTTCCCAGCAAAAGGGCTTTATTACAGACAGAATTACTCCTCAGTTTCATCAGCTGTCCAGGTGGCTGGTCTCAGACAATCCCGCAGGTGAAGAAGCCGGATGTGGAGGTCCTGGGCTGGCGTAGTTACACGTGGTCTGTGGTTGTGAAGCCGGTTGGACGTACTGCCAACTTCTCTAAAATGACATTGGAGGCGGCTTATGGTAGAGAAATGAATATTAGATTATCTGGCAACAGTTCTGGTGGACATTCCTGCGGTCAGCACGCCAATTGCACGCTCCCTCAAAACTTGAGACATCTGTGGCATTATGTTGTGTGACAAAACTGCACATTTTAGAGTAGCCTTTTATTGTCCCCAGCACAAGTTGCACCTGTGTGATGATCATGCTGTTTATTCAGATTCTTATCTTGGCAAATGAGAAATGCTCACTAACAGGGATGCAAACAAATTTGTGCACAACATTTTTAAGAAATACTATTTTTGTGCGTATGAAAAATGTCAGGGATCTTTTATTTGAGCTCATAAAACATGGGACCAACACATTACATTTTATATTTTGTTCAGTATAAATAACACACACACGTTCTCTATGTTTTTGCTGGATTCACTTTTAACCATCTTTTTTTCTGAACCAGAGCATCATGTATAAGCCGTATAATACTGTATTTAATAGTAATACTACTGTATACTCCACCCCGTGTGTTTCCATCTCTCTCCCATTACCTGCAGCTGCCAGTACATACAAAGCTTATTACACCTTTTGTACTTTATCATTCCCTGCCTCACCTTCTCCTCACCCCTCCTCAACCCCCCTTACCTCCTTCCCCTCATCCCAACCCCTTGCTTTGTTTCAACCCCCCACTACACCCCCCTCCCCACATTCCATCTCCTACTCTAGACTGAGAGTGCTGTTATTAATGTGTGTGTCAAGTGTGGGACATACAAGGAAAGGGGATACCTAGTCAGTTGCAGAACTGAATGCATTCAACTGAAATGTTACTTCTGCATTTAACCCAACCCCTCAATCAGAGAGGTGCGGGGGGCTTCCTTAATCGACATTCACATCATCGGCATGGGACTAGAGTGGGAGAATAGAATGTCTGTTGATTATTTCACACTTTTGTTTATATGAGTTCCCTTGTTCATAGCCGTGTGTGTGTGTGTGTGTGTGTGTGTGTGTGTGTGTGTGTGTGTGTGTGTGTGTGTGTGTGTGTGTGTGTGTGTGTCAGCCCTAGACAGTAAGGTATTTTCCTGGGCTCTGGTTGTTCCTGCATCATTACCCTGCCACACACACACACACACACACACACACACACACACACACACACACACACACACACACACACACATACACACCTGTGACTGTGTGGATGAAACAGTCTTGGAGTTCCTAAATCTCTGCCAGGGGAAAAAGAGGGAAAGTGGGAAGATGAGGAAAGGAGGAGTTGGGGGGGAATAGATTCATGAAAGCAATTGAAACAACACTATCTTCGTGTGGTGAGAACACCTTTCATAAATCACTACAAGCTGGCAGAAAATAGAAGCTTTGTGAGCGCTGCGTCCATGTGAGAGAGCCACAGATATAGATACAGCTGGTCTCTATGTGGCCATTATATTACACTGTACAAAGGTAAAGCTACTGTAAAATCTGTGTGTGTGTGTGTGTGTGTGTGTGTGTGTGTGTGTGTGTGTGTGTGTGTGTGTGTGTGTGTGTGTGTGTGTGTGTGTGTGTGTGTGTGTTTGAAGGGCTGGAGAGGGGCTGGGGGTGGGCCTATATGACAGGGTTGTGTTCTTGTACTCGGGTTGTGTGCCTGATACCCCTCCCACAGGGCATCTTTATAGAGAACATAAAATGAAAGAGACAGAGGGAGAAGAAAGAAAGACTGTAAAGGAAAGGTAGCTCTGGGGGAATTATTGTCTAGGTCAGAGATAGTCTGGAAGAGAGAGAGGAGGGAGAGAGAGAGAGGAGAAGGGCAAACAGACAGAGAGAGGGGAAGCGATAGAGGGGGAAGAGAAGGGAGTTTGAGAGGGAGAGACAGAGCGAGAGAGCGAGAACAGAAGAGTCATTGAGAGTCATTCATGTCCTAAAGTGGCTTCAGTGAACTATTGACCTGCCAGTTCCACACACTGCCTTCTCATTACCTGTCTCTAGTGCTGCTGAAAGACTACTGATGTCATTTACCATTCACACACTGCCTTCTCATTACCTGTCTCTAGTGCTGCTGAAAGACTACTGATGTCATTTACCATTCACACACTGCCTTCTCATTACCTGTCTCTAGTGCTGCTGAAAGACTACTGATGTCATTTACCATTCACACACTGCCTTCTCATTACCTGTCTCTAGTGCTGCTGAAAGACTACTGATGTCATTTACCATTCACACACTGCCTTCTCATTACCTGTCTCTAGTGCTGCTGAAAGACTACTGATGTCATTTACCATTCACACACTGCCTTCTCATTACCTGTCTCTAGTGCTGCTGAAAGACTACTGATGTCATTTACCATTCACACACTGCCTTCTCATTACCTGTCTCTAGTGCTGCTGAAAGACTACTGATGTCATTTACCATTCACACACTGCCTTCTCATTACCTGTCTCTAGTGCTGCTGAAAGACTACTGATGTCATTTACCATTCACACACTGGCTGTCTAGTCTAAAGATCCAGACCAAAATGTAAGAGTGAGAGAGAGAGAGATTGTAGAAGAGAGGGATAGAATCAGGGGAGTGTATTTGTAGTGGAGGCCCAGCTGTTAACTCCCCAGGGTTCACACAGCTGACACACACACACACACACACACACACACACACACACACACACACACACACACACACACACACCTCTCCACCTTTTCCATATTCCCCTTCGTCCCTTCCTTCTCCCCCTCACATTCCCTTTCTTCTTTCCTATTTTCCTCTCACTCTTTGTTCCTCTCTATTCTCCCTTCTGTCCTCTTTTTTCCTCTCTCTCTCTCTCTCTCTCTCTCTCTCTCTCTCTCTCTCTCTCTCCCTCCCTCCCTCCCTCCCTCCCTCCCTCCCTCCCTCCCTCCCCACATCTGGAGCAAGTGCTTCAGAGCCCCATCTGGGGAGAGAGCAAAAACCAGAAGAACAGAATGAGAGAGGGGGGACTGATGAAGGAGGGGAGAGGAAGAGTGGGTTGAGGAGCTACAGCCAGAAGAGCCCAGAGAGGGGGGAGGGAGGAGACGGTGAGAAATGCATGTGTGCCCATTTATGTGCGAGTGTTTATGGACAGGACAGGCTGCATATTCCAGATTACTCTCCTCTCTCCCTCCTCGCTGCTTTTACAATTACTCCCCAATCAGAGCATAGGCAGACTGGGGGACGTGTCAGCTGGTTAAGTACATTTGCTCCCCCTCTCTCATGCATGTCTCAATGATTATAATTCCCTCTCCGTCTAAGTGTCAGGACTAGAGTAAGGGACTGGGGTGGAAGGGTAGGGGACTGTCATAATGTCGGGCTCTCCTCTTCCTCTCGTCTCCTCTCATCTCCTCCTCCTCTCTTCCTCCTCTTCATCTTCCTCTCATCTCCTCTCCTCTCCTATCCTTTCCCCTCGTTTCCTCTTTGTCAGAGTTTGGGGAATGGGGGTAAGACAGGATCAGAGTTCAGATACTGGGTGATGTAAGAAAGGATTCAGGGGGATCGGGCGGATATGGTTGTATGCAAGGGGAGATGGGGAATACAGAGGTATACATAGGGATAGAAGGGGGGATTGAGGGAGGAGATGGCGGGATAGAGAAAGGAAAGAGTGATTATGGTTGGTGTGGGCTGCTCTGGGCTGGTCTGATCTGCCACCAGTGATAAATGACTAATCAGGAGAGCAGGGCCCTCAGGTCTCTTTCAGGACCACTACTGTACACACACACACACACACACACACACACACACACACACACACACACACACACACACACACACACACACACACACACACACACACACACACACACACACACACACACACACACACACACACACACACACACACACACACACACACACACACACACACACACACACACACACACACACACACACACACACACACACACAAACAGTTGCTACCCCACTGTGTAACAGTGAGCCTGGAGAGCAGATATAGATTTCTCCTCCTCCCTCTCTGCCTGACTGTCTGCCAGCATGCCTTACCTCTACCCTCCCCTCCTCCCTGTTTCACCTCTGTGACATGCTGCTGGAGGTCTAATGGTGTGTCCAGACAGAGACAAAGATCAGGTCAGACAGCCATGTAACTACAGACCTCTATGGAACTGATGAGGGGAGGGGAGTGGAGAGGAGGAGGAGATCTACATGTTGAGTCTGAGGTGAGAGAGACAAATGTTAAATCCAATGAAAAGAAAGGCATATAGAGAGGGAGAGAGAGCTGGAGGGAGAAGGAGGTCTTTGTATGTTTTGCTCCATTGACTTCTGCTGCACCATAGTTCAGCGGGCCCATGATTCCTGTGTTCAGTAGCTAGTCATGACAGGCTGGAGTGAGAGAGAGGCTGAGGCTGGAGTGACTAGCTGTACAGACAGGTAGGAAGATGAGAGGGGAAGGGAGGGGAACATGGGGGCAGGGGGCAACACCATTGTAAATACAACCCATATTTATGTTGATTTATTTTCCATTGTGTAAATTTAAATGAACTAGGCAAATTAGTTAAGAACAAATGATGATATTATTTACAATGTTAGCCTGCTGGGGAACAGTGGGTTAACTGCCTTTTTCAGGGGCAGAACAACACATTTTTATCTTGTGAGCTCAGGGATTCGATCCAGAAACCTTTCGGTTACTGGGCCCCAACACTCTAACCACTAGGCTACCTGCCGCGCCACGATCTCCTGGCATCCTCCAAATACAGATGAGTCTGTCTGACTGCCAGATTGTGAAGCGTGATTCATCACTCCCAAGAACGCATTTCCACTGCTCCAGAGTCCAATGGCAGCGAGCTTTACACCACTCCAGGTGACGCTCGGAATTGCGCGTGGTGATCTTAGGCTTGTGTGCAGCTGCTCGGCCATGGGAACCCATTTGATGAGGCTCCTGACAAACAGTTATTGTGCTGACGTTGCTTCCAGAGGCAGTTTGGAACTTGGTAGTGAGTGTTGCAACCGAGGACAGACGATTGTTTCCGCGCTTCAGCACTCGGCGGTCCCGTTCTTGTGGCCTACCACTTCGCGGCTGAGCCATTGTTGCTTATAGACATTTCCACTTCACAATAACAGCCTCCTCTCTCTCTCCCTCTCTCCACAGCTAGAGGCAGAGCTTCAGAATAGTCTCTCTGGGATTATCCACAATGACAAACAAGCTGTGCCCCTGTTCTCCCCTTGTACCAGTTTACTTTCTACCGGTCCCCTTGTACCTTCATCTAGTACGATGTCACTCGCTACCTACCCCACACGAGTATGTGTGTGTGTGTGTGTACTGTAGATACACCTGGATTAACAAAGGGTGTATTCCCACTGCACTTGGTTCCCTTTGTATACAATGTCACACACTTGCCCAGGTAACACCTTGGTGTTGAAAGTCATACTGTAGTTATAGTTGGTCAAAGAATGCATTTTTTTCCTTTGTGAATGTCAACACAGTGATCGGCGCCTGCTTCCATTTGGTTTAAGGGCTAGAGAGGGCGGAGCCTACTCAGGGGGGTTCTAGATTGCAGGGGATGGTGGGATGTGTAGCCTACCCAATCATACAAATGTACTGAAGTGCACTTATCTAATTGTCTTTTCTTATTTTTTTTATTTTCCTGTAACCATAATCTATTCATCGACTAAAGGTACCTGGAAGTTAAACAGTCATCATGGTCTCTTCTTTTTCTTGTTGTATAGTGGAATAGCTGTAATGTTAATGTGCGTGTCTGTGTGTTTTGTGCATACGAGTGTACCCCAGCCCTAAATAAAGATAACAGTAGGTAAATAATGAATCCTACCACAGTAATTGAAGAAATCTACAGAATAACATGTAGGATATTCAACTGGTATCTAAGTGCATCTCCAGGCAGTTGACATAACTAAGGAAGTCACGATAGAACTAACCAATTCACTGACTGTCACTTCTTATAAAGCACCATGCCAGGGAGATGCCCTCTGATGCCACTGCTCTCTGACTAGCTGTCCCAATCCATGACATGTGTGTGTTTGTGTGTGTGTGTGTGTGTGTGTATGCCTGTCGTAACTCATAGCGACCAGCATAGTCATGATGTTGTGTGAAGTGGTAGCCGGAGAAGCTGGTTGTCGGTGGCGATAAGGCCTCAGAGATGAGGAATCTGATTGGACTAGCAGGTCCTTTGAAACAGCTGTGACTGGCGGTTCGCCGCTGGGATGCTAATGAGGGACTAGAGAGGAAGTAAAGCCTTAAACTTGATTGTTCCTGGCAGAGAGAGGGAGGGAGAGGGGAGTAGAATGTAAGGATGGGAACGAGAGGAGAGGAGAGGGGAAGGAAAGAAGTAGAGGAGTAAAGGAAAGGGAGAAAGGAGAAAGAGGAAAAGGATAGGGGAGGGAGAAAGAGAGAAGGGTACGGAGGAATAGAGGGAGAGGGGAGGAGTGCAGGAACAGGGATAGAAAAAGACCTTGCATGTGCCCCTCTATTGAGTTGGATGGGGCCGGAGAACATGGCTTACGTTTTACGTGCTCCTAACCGATTATGTTTTTATGTTTGTTTTTTTGCGTTGTTTGTAATATATTTTTTTACTTATTTTGTACGTAATGTTGCTGCTACCGTCTCTTGTGACCAAAAATAACTTCTGGACATAAGAACAGTGATTACTCTCCACGAACTGACAGAAACTTTTTTTACTTTTACGAGTCTGACAATCCCGACGTGAACGACATACTGCTTTCCCGGGAACAGGCCCACATCCCTGTCATTTGCATGAAGAAACGACAGAGAAAAAGAGGACGGAGGTCGGGCTGCCTTCTGAGAATTCGTAGGCGATCGAATAAACCCCTCTGCCTTCCGTTCTACTAGCTAACGTGCAATCATTGGAAAATAAAATCAACGACCTACGAGGAAGATTAAACTACCAACGGGACTTTAAATCTTATGCTTCACAGAGTCGTGGCTGAACGACAACATTATCAACATACAGCTGGCTGGTTATACGCTGTATCGGCAGGATAGAACAGATGTGTCTGGTAAGACAAGGTGTTGCAGTCTATGCATATATGTAAACAACAGCTGGTGCTGTTGAGTTTTCATCTGTAATTTTCGTAGCTGTCTATATACCACCACAGACCGATGCTGGCACTATGACCACACTCAATGAGCTGTATTCCGCCATAAGCAAACAGGAAAACGCTCATCCTGAGGTGGCGCTCTTAGTGGCCAGGGACTTTAATGCAGGGAAACTTAAATCTGTTTTACCAAATTTCTATCAGCATGTTAAATGTGTAACCAGAGGGAAAATAAAACTCTAGACCACCTGTACTCCACACGCAGAGACGCATACAAAGCTCTCCCTCGCCCTCATTTTGCCAAATCTGACTATAATTCTATCCTCCTGATTCCTGCTTACAAAAATTAAAGCAGGAAGCACCAGTGGCTCAGTCAATAAAAAAGTGGTCCGATGAAGCAGATGCTAATCTACAGGACTGTTTTGCTAAGCACAGACTGGAATATGTTCCGGGATTCCTCCAATGACATTGAGAAGTACACCACATCAGTCATAAAGTGCATCGATGACGTCGTTCCCACTTGACCATACATTCATACCCCAACCAGAAGCCATGGATTATAGGCAACATCCGCGCTGAGATAAAGGGTAGAGCTGTCGCTTTCATTGAGCGGGACTCTAACCCGGAAGCTTATAAGAAAGCTATGTCCTCCGACGAACCATCAAACAGGCAAAGTGTCAATACAGGACTAAGATCGAGTCGTACTACACCGCCTCCGATGCTAGTCAGATGTGGCAGGGCTTGCAAACCATTACAGACTACAAAGGAAAGCAGAGCCAAGAGCTGCCCAGTGACACGAGCCTACAAGACGAGCTAATCTACTTCTATGCTCTCTTATAGGCAAATAACACTGAAATATGCATCAGAGCACCAGCTGTTCTGGACCACACTCTCCACAGCCGATGTGAGTAAGACCTTTAAACAGGTCAACATTCACAAGTCCGCAGGGCCAGACGTATTACCAGGACGTGTACAGCGAGCATGCACTGACCAACTGGCAAGTGTCTTCACTGACATTTTTAACCTCTCCCTGAGTCTGTTTTAAGCAGACCACCATAGTCCCTGTGCCCAAGAACACTAAGGTAACCTGCCTAAATGACTACCGACCCGTAGCACTCACGTCTGTAGCCATGAAGTGCTTTGAAAGGCTGGTCATGGCTCACATCAACACCATTATCCCAGAAACCCTAGACCAACTCCAATTTGCATACCGCCCTAACAGATCCACAGATGATGCAATCTCTATTGCACTCCACACTGCCCTTTCCCAGCTGGACAAAAGGAACACCTATGTGAGAATGCTATTCATTGACTACAGCGTAGCGTTCAACACTATAGTGACCTCAAAGCTCATCACTAAGCTAAGGACCCTGGGACTAAACACCTCCCTCTGCAACTGGATCCTGGACTTCCTGACGGGCACCCCCAGGTGGTAAGGGTAGGTAACAAAACATCCGCCACGCTGATCTTCAACACAGGGGCCCCTCAGGGGTGCATGCTCAGTCCCTTCCTGTACTCCCTGTTCAGTCATGACTCCATGACCAGGCACGACTCCAACACCATCATTACATTTGACGATGACACAACAGTGGTAGGCCTGATCACCGACAATGACGAGACAGCTTGTAGGGAGGAGGTCAGAGACCTGGCCATGTGGTGTGAGGACAACAATCTCTCCTTCAACGTGATCAAGACAAAGGAGATGGTTGTGGACTAGAGGAAAAGGAATGGAGGGTAGTGGAGCAGGTTGAGAGCTTCAGGTTCCTTGGTATCCACATCACCAACAGACTATCATGGTCCAAGCACACCAAGACAGTCGTGAAGAGGGCATGGCAAAACCTATTCCCCTTCTGGAGAAAAGATTTGGATCTCTATACCAGGCGGTGTCAGAGGAAGGCCCTAAAAATTGTCAAAGACTCCAGTCACCCTAGTCATAGACTGTTCTCTCTGCTACCGCACGGCAAGCGGTACCGGAGCACCACGTCTAGGTCCAAGAGGCTTTTAAAACAGCTTCAACCCCCAAGCCATAAGACTCCTGAACATCTAATCAAATGGCTACCCAGACAGATTTGCATTGCCCCCCCTCCTCTTTTACACAGCTGCTATTCTCTGTTATCATCTATGCATAGTCACTTTAATAACTCTACATGTACATATTACCTCAATTACCTTGACTAACCGGTACACATTGAGTCTGTACCCGTACCCCTGTATATAGTCTCGCTATTGTTATTTTACTGCTGCTCTTTCAGTACTTAAAAAAAAACTGCGTTGTTGGTTAGGGGCTTGTAAGTAAGCATTTCACTGTAAGGTACCTGTTGTGTTCGGCACATGTGACTAAGATTTTGATTTGATTTGATTTGAGTAAGAGAGTTCTCCATGATTTAGTCAGATAAAAAGGCGCTCTCTTGTTCTCTATTTATCTCTCTATCGCTCTTTTTCTCTCTAAGGCCCTTGCATTCAAAGCTCAATCTTGGCTGGGATCTCTCTCTTTCTCTCTATTTCTCTCTCTCTCTCTGTTTCTCTCTGCAGTTGAGTGGTTTTATAGTCCCTGAGGTGCTCCTCTCCTAGCTGGTTTGGTCTTGTCCCTGTGTGACAGAGTCATTGTGAGCCGTGTGTCACCCACCCTGACAGACACTTAACCTCTGGGCCAGCCAGCCTGCCAGCACCACAACCAGCAGCTCTGCTTACTGACCCTGGCTGAGGCGTAGCATGGCTAACACTGTGGACTGTATTAAGTACAGTTTGGGGGATATGCTAACTAGCACTTTACAGAGAGGAGCCAGGGTATCAGACTCTTTATGAGGTGAACAACCTCCAGAGGTTACTACGACACACACACACACACACACACGCACGCAGGCACGCACGCACGCACACACACACGCACACACAGCGCACACACACGCACACGCACGCACGCACGCACGCACGCACGCACACACACACACACACACACACACACACACACACACACACACACACACACACACACACACACACACACACACACACACACATACTACAGTCAGACAGAGAGAGAGAAAGACAGGCAAATAAGTCATGCTAGATAAATCCTGCTTTTGTTCCAGAGAGACAAGGTTGTTTTGGATGTGGAGAAGGGGAGGGATAGAGAGAGGTGGAGCAGGTCCTTCGGTTAAATCGGGTCTCCAAGTCCTAGCCTCTCGCTAACCTCTTCTCCTCCCCAGGGAGGTTTTATCTGTCCATTTCCTCTCCTCCAGGCCGGTGGGACGTGTTAATGGCACCATGTTCCCTGTCACTCCCACAGTTAAATAGAAACCGACCATGAAAGTATGACTTCTCTGCTCTGCTCAGGGCTGACTGGCTCCACACACCTTGCCCTTGCTCTCAGCTCACACAGCCAAACACACACACACAAACCCACCCGGTATCATAGTCAGGCCGTAGCCCTGTCCTGGGAGCCTAACTGAATTTGCAAGTGCAATATCCCCATTAGACAGGAGAGTTGTTTACATGGCATATTCACATCAAGGACACTGATGCTGATGGTAGTTAAGTCCAGCTCTAGAGACCAAAGGAACTAAGTCTAATAGTTAGACTGCTCAGTGACAACTGTTCATCCACATATAACATATGAATGGAGGTCACTTATAGAGAGTGTTCCTTAGAATAGGGATGGCCATGCTGAAACCATAGGCTCCTTAACCTGCTGTGCGCAAAATGGTACGTAGAACAACAGCTGCCGGTCCTGCCAACACATGCTGGTCAGAGCTGAACTCCCAACTGCACCTCTGTGCCTCCTTTGGCCGTTTTAGCCGTTTGGCACAGGGCACTGTAAAAACAAATTAGATTGTCCCCCCACTCTCATCCTCCTCTCCCTCTCTCCTCACTCATATCTCCCCTTCCCTGGTCACCAGTACATATGCTCCCACACCTGTCCTGTGTCGTTACATGTTTACAAATGACCAGTGATTTCTGCTTGGTTCTATATTCTCTGCTTTCTCTGTTCTCTCTCTCCCCCGTGTCATAATTAGGCCTGAGAGTTGTTTGGTTATTACATTGCTCTCTGTTTCATACACATCATCTCAGACACTCAATCTCTCCCCCTCTGCCTCTCTCTCTCTCTCTCCCTCTCTCTCTTTTTCCCCTCTCTTTCTATCATAGTTTCCTTCCTTCTCTCCAAAAGCACTGTGTATGTGTGTGTGTGTGTCAGTTTGGGGGCTAATGGTCTTCTTGGAGAATGGCAGGCTGAAGATTTATGCCACAAATTAGTAAAATGTGATCAAACAGTCTCTCAGTTAATCACACAGGACCCGTGGCTGTCCCTGTGTGTGTGTGTGGATGCATTGTCACTGTGATAAATGCCAGGGTGACAGGGGGAGCAGGGAGAGTGTTTTAAACATGTACTCACTTAACACCCTCCTTGTGAACGCTCGCCTCTCTGTGAACGCTCGCCTCTCTGTGAACGCTCGCCTCTCTGTGAACGCTCGCCTCTCTGTGAACGCCTCTGTGAACCGCTCTCTGTGAACGCTCGCCTCTCTGTGAACGCTCGCCTCTCTGTGAACGCTCGCCTCTCTGTGAACGCTCGCCTCTCTGTGAACGCTCGCCTCTCTCGCCTCTCTGTGAACGCTCGCCTCTCTGTGAACGCTCGCCTCTCTGTGAACGCTCGCCTCTCTGTGAACGCTCGAACCTCTCTGTGAACGCTCGCCTCTCTGTGAACGCTCGCCTCTCTGTGAACGCTCGCCTCTCTGTGAACGCTCGCCTCTCTGTGAACGCTCGCCTCTCTGTGAATGCTCGCCTCTCTGTGAACGCTCGCCTCTCTGTGAACGCTCGCCTCTCTGTGAATGCTCCCAGTGAATGCTCTTCGTAAACTCTTCCTGCCGTGACAGATAAGGCAAAGGCCATGCGTCTGAAAAATCAGAATAGGGAGAGATACAGTTCATGGTGAGATGGGAGTGGAGCCTCTCTTTCTCTCTCTCTCTCTCTCTCTCTCTCTCTCTCTCTCTCTCTCTCTCTCTGTCTCGCTCTCTCTCTCTCTCTCTGTCTCTCTCTCTCTCTCTCTCTCTCTCTCTCTCTCTTTCTGTCTCTCTGACAGTCATATAAACAGCCGTTATGCAGAGGTTTTAATATCAATAAGAGGCAGGCAAGTAGTTTCTAAACACACACACACACACACACACACACACACACAACACACACACACACACACACACACACACACACACACACACACACACACACATACACACATACACACACCGGCTGGATATCAGCAGTCTCCATCTCACTGCCAGGGTATGACAGGGTGGGGTAATTATGTTGGAGTGTGTGTGTGTGTGTGTGTGTGTGTGTGTGTATTTGAAAGTGTGCATGCTGTTTGCTGTGTGAAAAATGATAATCGGGTGATTTTTAAGTGCTATATTTGCTTCCTACGTGGGTAATGAAAAGTACTTTTAATCCATTTTGGAGGATGGGAAGATGGGGAGAGGGGGATGGTGAAAGGAGGAACAGAGGCGGAGTGGAGTGGAGGCAATAGAAGGATGATGGGTGGGGTGTCTGTCGGTTCTCTTCTATCAGTGTGTGTGTGTGTGTTTGTATGCGTGTGTGTGTGTGTGTGTGTGTATGTGTGTGTGTGTGTGTGTGTGTGTGTGTGTGTGTGTGTGTGTGTGTGTGTGTGTGTGTGTGTGTGTGTGTGTGTGTGTGTGTGTGTGTGTGTGTGTGTGTGTGTGTGTGCATGTTTGTGTGTGCCAAGGGAAAGTCTAAACCTTGGCATGAGCCCTGAGCTCAGCAATTAGAATAATTAGGAGAGGCTTTCAGAATATTTCTCTCTTTCTCTCTCACAAGTCTGCACGCAATGCTAAAGGCTGAGCTAGTGGGGTCAGGTCTGGAGGAAGGTCTGGAGGAAGGTCTGGAGGAAGGTCTGGAGGTAGGTCTGGAGGAAGGTCTGGAGGAATCCCTGGAAATAAGTCCTTTTCTACTTATTTATGTCCCATCACATGACATCCAGCAGCTGTTTCAACAGACATTCTTCTGTCTCTGATCTGTATGCAAAACATGTTGTCAACGTTTTTTGCCGAAGCAGGTTTTATGTGTCACAGTTTATGATATAGCAATGTGCATGCTAACCGTTTAGCAAGGACATACCTGACGCAAGACATTTTGATTTGTGATATGTAACTCAGCCCTGATTGTTCACAGAGTCTCTTGTGCCATATTTATACACCAGTTACTCTGAGTGCTAGCATTGTGGAGGTATTTGTTCCTGCTCTTAAATATGCCTTTATATTCAGGAATAACAAATGTGTGAAGTGTAGTGGATCGATCATAAAACGCTACACGGGCGGCTTTTAGAAAAGATCATGTTTTGATAGTGGTCCATAGTGACCTTGGCTGTGTGTGTTCCTACAGTGATAAGTCATGACAGGCTAATAAATGAATCCTATGTGTATTTTGTATTTATTTAACCTTTATTTAACCAGGCAAGGCAATTAAGAACACATTTGTATTTAGAATGATGGCCATGTTAACATGTCAAATATCACACACACACAAATATACTGTTTGACGGTTGCCTGTGTGGGGAATGACAGGGTATTGGATCTCTGCCATCTCCCCACCATGTGTGTGTTTAGGTTTTGTCCTGCTCTCTCACCCCTGACCTTGGCCCCTCAGACAGCAGACAGGAAAGCCCATACTGACCCCTTAAGAGAGAGAGAAGAAGAAAACATGTCCTCTATCTGGTTTTTGTCTTTACTCACACCTACAGATTCCTGTCTCTCCTCATCGTAGATAAAGGGAGAACGTTTTCATCCACCACACTGAACAAAGGAAACCTCCTGAAATCCCACAGCACACCTGAGGTTTACACTAACTGTGTGTGTGTGCTGACAGCACAATGCATCTCTCTGTACTCTCTCTCTCTCTCCTGCTGGGTGTGAGGGTCTAATGGAAGCAGGGGGTCTGCTGTGAGAGAGTTCTAATCTTTGACCTTTACCAGGAGGAGTGAGGCACACTGGGCTGGGTGGTGTGTGTGTGTGTGTGTGTGTGTGTGTGTGTGTGTGTGTGTGTGTGTGTGTGTGTGTGTGTGTGTGTGTGTGTGTGTGTGTGTGTGTGTGTGTGTGTGTGTGTGTGGGAGGGAGGGTGGTTGGGCAACCCCCTCCTGCTGAGTCTGACTGAGTGTTTACCTGCTCCTAGCCGCAGGGTGAATGGTCAAGGTAACAGAGAGAGGACCAGTGTGTCAGAGAGAAAGACACAGAGAGAGAAATAAAGAGACAGACCGAGAGACACACACACAGAGAGAGTGAGAGACACACACACAGAGAGAGCGAGAGACACACACACACAGAGAGAGTGAGAGACACACACACACAGAGAGTGAGAGACACACACACACAGAGAGTGAGAGACACACACAGAGAGAGTGAGAGACACACACAGAGAGAGAGACACACACACACAGAGAGAGTGAGAGACACACACACACACACACACAGAGAGCGAGAGAGACACACACAAAGAGAGAGAGAGACACATACACAGAGAGAGTGAGAGACACACACACAGAGAGAGTGAGAGAGAGACACACACAGAGAGAGCGAGAGACACACACACAGACACACACACAGAGAGAGCGAGAGAGACACACACAGAGAGCGAGAGACACACACACACAGAGAGCGAGAGACACACACACAGAGAGAGCGAGAGTGAGAGACACACACACACAGAGAGAGAGAGAGACACACACACAGAGCGAGAGAGACACACACAGAGAGCGAGAGACACACACACAGAGAGAGTGAGAGACACACACACAGAGAGAGTGAGAGACACACACACAGAGAGAGCGAGAGAGACACACACAGAGAGAGCGAGAGACACACACACAGAGAGAGCGAGAGACACACACACAGAGAGAGTGAGAGACACACACACACAGAGAGCGAGAGAGACACACACAGAGAGAGCGAGAGAGACACACACACAGAGAGAGTGAAACAAAGAGAGAGACCGAGAGACACACACACAGAGAGAGTGAGAGACACACACACAGAGAGAGTGAAACAAAGAGAGAGACACAGAGAGACACACACACAGAGAGAGTGAGAGACACACACACACAGAGAGTGAAACAAAGAGAGAGACCAGAGAGAGAGACACACACACAGAGAGAGTGAGAGACACACACACGAGAGAGACACACACAGAGAGAGAGAGACACACACAGAGTGAGCGAGAGACACACACACAGAGAGAGAGCGAGAGAGACACACAGAGTGAGCGAGAGACACACACACACAGTGAGAGACACACACACAGAGAGAGTGAGAGACACACACACAGAGAGAGTGAGAGACACACACACAGAGAGACACACACAGAGAGAGTGAGAGACACACACACAGAGAGAGCGAGAGAGACACACACAGAGTGAGAGCGAGAGAGCGAGAGAGACACACACAGAGAGCGAGAGACACACACACAGAGAGAGTGAGAGAGACACACACAGAGAGAGCAAGAGACACACACACAGAGAGAGCGAGAGAGACACACACACACAGAGAGAGAGCTAGAGATGGACCCACTGGTTGCCCTCTAGGTTACAGAGAGCTGGTAGTCCCATCTACCAGGAGTAAAACAGGGAAGGGATAGAGCTGACCCAACTCATTCTATTAAATTCATCAAAACCGTAACATTTTACATTTGGCTAGATATTCAAAAGGAAATTATCACAACAGAGAAAAATGTCCTTCTGTGTGCTACCTATATCGACCCACTAGAATCCCCATACTTTCATGAAGACAGCTTCTCCATCCTGGAGGGGGAAATCAGTCATTTCCAGGCCCAGGGATATGTACTGGTCTGTGGCAACCTAAATGCCAGAACTGGACAAGAACCTGACACCCTCAGCACACAGGGGGACAAACACCTACCTGAAGGTGACAGCATTCCCTTCTCCATATGCCACACTAGGCTCAACTATGACAGCATAACCAAAAAAACAGGTCACAACCTGCAGCTCTGTCGCACGCTGGGTATGTACATAGTCAGTGGTAGGCTTTGAGGAGACTCCTACAGTAGGTACACCTATAGCTCAACTCTTGGCAGTAGTACTGTAGACTACTTTATCACTGACCTCAACCCAGCACGTTCACAGTCAGCCCACTGACACCTCTATCAGATGACAGCAAAATCAGTCTACTTGAACAGAGCAATACTCAATCGTGAGGCATCAACGCCAAAGGAACTGAATAATATTAAGAAATGCTATAGATGGAAGGAAAGTAGTGTGGAAACCTACCCAAAAACAATTTGGCAACAAATTCAATCCCTTTTAGACAACTTCCTGGACAAAACGTTCCACTGTAATAGCAGTGTAAACTTGACAGTAGAAATCCTAAACAGTATATTTGACCTCTCAGCTTCTATATCAAATCTAAATATTTCAAGCAGAAAATCTAAGAAAATTAACCACAATGACAAATGGTTTGATGAAGGATGCAAAATCCAAAGAAAGAAATTGAGAAACCTATCCCCCCAAGAAACATAGAGACGCATAAAACCTGAGCATACGCCTTCACTATGGTGAATCACTAGAACAATAAAGAAATACACTACAGAAAAAGGAACAGAACGATTTTAGAAATGTTTGCTAATTTATATATATATATATACAAATGGAAATATCACATTTACATAAGTATTCAGGCCCTTTACTCAGTACTTTGTTGAAGCACCTTTGCCAACGATTACAGCCTCAAGTCTTCTTGGGTATAACTCTACAAGCTTTGCACCCCTGCATTTGGGGAGTTTCTCACAGTCTTCTCTGCAGATCCTCTCAAGCCCTGTCAGGTTGGATGGGTTGCGTCGCTGCACAGCTATTTTCTGGTCTCTCCAGAAATCTTAGATTGGGTTCAAGTCCGGGCTCTGGCTCTGCCACTCATGGATGTTCAGAGATTTGTCCCGAAGCCACTCCTGCGTTGTCTTGGCTGTGTGTTTAGAGTCGTTGTCCTGTTGGAATGTGAACCTTCGCCCCAGTCTCCTTTGCCCCAGTCTGAGGTCCTGAGTGCTCTGGAGCAGGTTTTCATCAGCGATCTCGCTGTACTTTACTCTGTTAATCTTTTCCTCGATCCTGACTAGTCTCCCAGTCCCTGACGATGATAAACATCCCCAGAGCATGATGCTGCCAACACCATGCTTCACCATAGGGATGGTGCCAGGTTTCCTCCAGATGTGACGCTTGGTTTTCAGGCCAAAGAGTTCAATCTTGGTTTCAACAGACCAGAGAATCTTGTTTCTCATGGTCTGAGAGTCTTTAGCTGCCTTTTTGCAAATTCCAAGAGGACTGTCATGTACCTTTTACTGTGGCATAGCTTCCATCTGGTCACTCTACCATAAAGGCCTGATTGGTGGAGTGCTACAGAGATGGTTGTCCTTTTGGAAGGTTCTCTCATTTTCACAGAGAAACTTTGGAGCTCTGTCAGAGTGACGAATGGTTTCTCAGTCATCTCCCTGACCACTGTGTTCTTGGGGACCTTCAATGCTGCAGAAATGTTTGGTACCCTTCCCCACATCTGTGCCCAGACACAATGCTGTCTCAGAGCTCTAAGGACAATTCCTTCGACCTCATGGTTTGGTTTTTCCTCTGATATGCACTGTCAACTGTAGGACCTTTTATAGACAGGTGTGTGTGCCTTTCCAAATCATGTCCAATCAATTGAATTTACAACAGGTGGTCTCCAATCAAGTTGTGGAAACAGGATACTGTATACCTGAGCTCAATTTCGAGTCTCATAGCAAAGGGTATGAATGCCAATGTAAATAAGGTGTTTATGTGTTTTATTTGTAATGCATTTGCAAACAGTAAAAAAAAACATATCATTATGTGGATTGATGAGGATTTTAAAAATTGAATCTGTTTTAGAATAAGGCTGTAACGTAACAAAATGTGGAAAAAGTCAAGGGGTCTGAATACTTTCTAAATGAGCTGTACCTCCCACTGCATCCCCCCTTGTCTCTTACTTTAACATGCTCTTATGTTCTTCTCTCTTCTGGTTCTCTGGTCTAATCGACTCGTAGTGGGTTTTAGACTCTAATCGAGTCTGCAAAAGTGCCGTCAATTCTCTCATAAACTGTGTGCGCGCGAGCCCATATGTGTTAAAGAAGACAGTGTGGGCAGCCAATCGTATTAGGCAATCAGCACAGTCCTCTTAT
Source organism: Oncorhynchus tshawytscha (assembly GCF_018296145.1). Taxonomy (NCBI): domain Eukaryota; kingdom Metazoa; phylum Chordata; class Actinopteri; order Salmoniformes; family Salmonidae; genus Oncorhynchus; species Oncorhynchus tshawytscha. The sequence goes on along the minus strand of NC_056434.1, from coordinate 35,030,990 downwards.
AAATGACCTGCAGTCAACAAAGCATGATGCTGTAATCATTTCACAGGAAGGCAAAGTTACCTGGCACAACAAGGGTAAAAACACTTCTACTGGCGTAGTGGGGAGAGGGAAGGAGTGGGGATACAAGGTTAGTTCAGATGAACACACACACACACACACACACACTTACAGAGAACTTGAAAACTGACAACAAACCTATTGTCAATAGATCGGCTTCATATTGGCTTCCTCAATAGCCAGCTCATATTTTTCTCTTCATTGAATCTTCCACTGTTTATTCTTGAAATCTCAAAAAACTGGAAAGCCGGAATCAGTTTAGAAAGCTGTTAAGAGAAACAGAAAAAGAGAGAGACAGAGAGAGGGAGATAGAAGTAGAGGGCGAGATAGAGATGTGATGTGTCCCTTGTGTCATAGGTCTCATAGTGACCCTGCACACCTGACGGTGACAAGGCGTAGCCACGGGCATCAGCGGTTCTCCGCTGGAGCTCATTAACATAACCACTGCACATACGTTTGTGTGACTTGTTTATTTTAATGCACATGGCCTTATTTCTATTACAGCAGATTTGATGACTGACATTCATGTTCCATTCACCCAGCTCAATGTAACATCGATAGGTTTATGCTACGACATAATACTCGAATTTGCCCTATACCCATCACGAGGTTGCTACAACCTAGTCCACAAATGAAAGTGTGTAAATAGGTGCACAGGTCGAGAGACAAGTTGGAGTGATCAAGGTGCCACATCAGGCCTGCACGTCACATTATGCTGGCTTGCAAAGTGAGTTAGGTTATCCAACAGTTGGAATTCTTATTCACCCGCAACCTGCATTCAGAATGACTGTCAGGGTTGGAAAAGTTGATAAGACTATCTAAACCATTTCAACTGGAACAACCATTTCAGCAACAGGTGCAATAAATCTAACTAACTGATTGGATTAGTTTAGAAAAATGTTTGTCGTTCATCTTTGTGTAGCATAGGATTAATCAATCAGTTAATATACACGTAAAAACACAGACATTAAAAAAATTCCTACAAAAAGCAACCTGCAGTAGGTAATGCTGGGAAATGTGATAATGATGGGTGTGGTTTTGATGGGACTGTTTTTATCTCCAATGTGTAAAACAATATATCTGGTTATTAAGCTCCTAGAGTCGATTTTTGATGCCCCGCGGAAATCTACTTAACATAATAATAAAAAATCCCCATCAAATAGTCAGTTTTTTTGTTGTTGCATTGTGTTCTCACTAAATCGTCTGTGGCGTCCGAATGGTTTGGCCAACTATTATGACCCCTCTATGGAAAGACAAGACTCTCCTGATTTTTTATTTTATTTTTTGTCTATATATTTTTTTTATACTTCAAGGGGTTTTAACGTTCTAAATCAAATTGCGAAATGATCATTGGTATGACCTTCTTAAAACAATTCCATATGTTAGCTTAGTAGACAGGGCTTAGACTGTAGAGGGTTAACACCAACACTGGGGGTTCTTTTACAACTCTTGAATCAACACTAGAAATGTTACAATGAATGATTTGGGGTGTAATCAAGAGTTCAGTTTTGAGAACCATGAGCCTCCTAGGTTTTGTATTGAAGTCAATGTACCCAAAGGAGGCTGGAAAACAGGAGTCCTCCGGCTACATCATGGTGCTACCCTAGAGGGTGCTGTTGAGGATACTATAGAAATTAATTGCAAAACAGTGTGTTTTATTCAATTATTTGGTGACGTGAATAAATTCAGTATAGTTTATTTAATGTTAAACTATTTTTATTTTTCCGAAATTCACTGAGGATGGTCTTCCCTTTCCTTCTCTGACACACACACACACACACACACACACACACACACACACACACACACACACACACACACACACACACACACACACACACACACACACACACACACACACACACACACACACACACACACACACACACACACTCACACACACACACACACACACACACACACACACACACACACACACACACACACACACACACACACACACACACACACACACACACACACACACACACACACACATCTAAAGGTTAGTATTAGCACCAGGACAAATTAGACTACATACAGCCATCTGGCCAAGAGAGACGGTATCACATCACCTCACCTCTATTGTCCCCTCTCTTCCTTTTCTCTCTACCATTTACTGCTCTGCTCTCCACCTTTAAGACCTCAACTCTGTATCTCTCCTTCTCTTCTTTCCTCCTCCGCTCCCATTCTTCTCTGTCCATCTCATGTAAGTCACAGGAGAATGGTGTGTGTACATGACTGTGTGAAGGTATGTGTATGTGTATGTGTATGTGTGTATATGTGCCTTTGTGTGTGTGTGTCTGTGTGAGTGTCTGCATGCATTTGTGTGTGTGTACGTGCCTGTGTGTGTGTGTGTGTGTGTCTTTGAAAGAGAGCGAGAGCCCCCTGGACTGACACTGAAGGTGGTCCGTGACCTGTGAGGCCAACTTTATTAAAATGAGTGTTGAGGAGAGGCCTTTCTGACAGCAGCATAATTACATGGAGGAGCTGAACAGCACTAATTTATTCACACCGCATTCAACCGGTCAGCAGCACATCGATGGGGTCAGCATTGACACACACACATAGACAGGAGCTCGGGAACACACACACACATGCACTCACGCAAACACTGTCACTAACATAAACTGAGTGTCCAAAACATTATGAACACCTGTTTTTTCCATGACATAGACTGACCAGGTGAATTGAGGAGGAAGCTGTGATCCCTTATTGATGTCACTTGTCAAATCCACTTCAATCAGTGTAGATGAAGGGGAGGAGACAGGTTAAAGAAGGATTTTAAGCCTTGAGACAATTGAGACATGGATTGTGTATGTCTGCCATTCAGAGGGTGAATGGGGAAGACAAACGATTGAAGTTTCTTTGAACAGGGAATGGTAGTAGGTGCCAGGTGCAAAAGCTGCTGGGTTTTTCAGTTTCCTGTGTGTATCAAGAATGGTCCATCACCAAAAGGACAATCAGCCAGCTTGACACAACTGTGGGAAGCATTGAAGTCAACATGGGCCAGCATCCCTGTGGAAGGCTTTCAACACATGGTAGAGTCCATGCCCTGACGAATTGTTCTGAGGGCAAAAGGGAGTGCAACTGTACTTAATGTTTTTTACGCTCAGTGTATATTCATGAACGTGTGTGTCTGCAGTGTGTGCTTGTGATGAAGTTGATGTGGTTGAGGCTGTGGGCTGTTTCAGAGGACTGTCGTCCTGAGGGGAGTGGTGGTGGGCCAAGTAACAGTAACTCTTGGTCTCTCTGTGTTCTACGGTGACTGCTACTCTAAATGCAAAGCTTTCTTCTTTCTGCCTGCCATTACTTAATCCCAACACCACGGCTCTACGCTCGCCACTCTGTACCGCACACACACACACACACACACACACACACACACACACACACACACACACACACACACACACACACACACACACACACACACACACACACACTCACAATACCAACCACACATGTAAATGACGACCCAGCTGTGTGTCAACTCAAATTGTATTTGTCACATGCGCCAAATACAACAGGTAGACCTTACCGTGAAATGCTTACTTACTTACAATCCCTTAACCAGCAATGCAGTTCAAGAAATAGAGTTAAGAAAATATTTACTAAATAAACTAAAGTAAAAAATGTAATTAAATGTAACACAATAAAATTAAAATAACGAGGCTCTATACAGCAGTCTTATGGCTTGGGGGCAGAAGCTGTTAAGAAGCCTTTTGCACCTAGACTTTGCGTTCCTGTACCTCTTGCCATTCGGTAGCAGAAAGAACAGTCTATGACTTGGGTGACTGGAGTCTTTGAATTTTTTTTGGCCTTCCTCTGATACCACCTAGTATATAGGTCCTGGATGGCAGGAAGATTGGCCCCAGTGATGTACTGAGCCGTATGCACTACCTTCTGTAGGGCCTTATGGCCGGATGCCGAGCAGTTGCCGTACCAGACAGTGATGCAGTCAGGATGCTCTCAATGGTGCAGCTGTGGAACTTTTTGAGGTTCTGGGGACCCATGCCAAATCTTTTCAGGCTCCTGAGGGGGAAAAGGTGTTGTTGTGCCCTCTTTACGACTGTCTTGGTGTGTTTGGCCCATGATAGTTTGTTGGTGATGTGGACACCAATGAACTTGAAACTCTCGACTCACTCCACTACAGCCCCGTCGATGAGAATGGGGGCGTGTTCGGCACTCCTTTTCCTGTAGTCCACGATCAGCTCCTTTGTCTTGCTCATGTCGATGGAAAGGTTGTCGTCATGGCAACCCACTGCCAGGTCTCTGACCTCCTCCCTATAGGCTGTCTCATCGTTGTCGGTGATCAGGCCCACCATTGTTGTTTCGTCAGCAAATTTAATGATGATGTTGGAGTCGTGCTTGGCCACGCAATCATGGGTGAACAGGGACTACAGGAGGAGACTAAGCATGCACCCCTGAGGGGCCCCCGTGTTGAGGATGAGCGTGGCAGATGTGTTGTTGCCTACACTTACCATCTGGGGTCGGTCCGTCGGGAAGTCCAGGATCCAGTTGCAGAGGGAGGTGTTTAGTCCAGGGTCCTTAGCTTAGTGATGAGCTTTGTGGGCACTATGGTGTTGAATGCTAAGCTGTAGTCAATGAACAGCATTTTCACATAGGAGTTCCTTTTGTCCAGGTGAGAAAGGGCAGTTTGGAGTGTGATAGATATTGCGTCATTTGTGGCTCTGTTGGGGCAGTATGCAAATTGGAGTGGGTCTAGGTTTTCTGGGATGATGGTGTTAATGTAAGCCATGACCAGCCTTTCAAAGCACTTCATGGCTACCGACGTGAGTGCTACGGGCAGTAGTGATTTAGGCAGGTTACCTTCACTTTCTTGGGCACAGGGACTATGGTGGTCTGCTTGAAACATATAGGTGTTACAGACTCGGTCAGGGAAAGGTTGAAAATGTCATGAGTACACGTCCTGTTAATCCGTCTGGGCCTGCGGCCTTGTTAATGTTGACCTGTTTAAAGGTCTTGCTCATATTGGCTACGGAGAGCGGGATCACACAGTCGTTCCGAACAGCTGGTGCTCTCATGCATGCTACAGTGTTGCTTGCTTCGAAGTGAGCATAAAAGGCATTTAGCTCGTCTGGTAGGCTCGCGTCACTGAGGACCTCGCGGCTGGGTTTCCCTTTGTAGTCCGTAATAGTTTGCAAGCCCTGCCACATTCGACGAGCGTCGGAGCCAGTGTAGTATGATTCAATCTTAGTCATGTATTGATCCTTTGCCTGTTTGGTCCGTCGGAGGTTATAGCGGGATTTCTTATAAACATCTGGATTTGTGTCCCGCTCCTTGAAAGCGACAGCTCTAGCCTTTAGCTCGGTACAGATGTTGTCTTTAATCCATGGCTTCTGGTTGGGCTATGTACATACGGTCACTGTGGGAACAACGTCGTTGATGCACATATTGATAAAGCTGGTGGCTGAGGTGGTATAGTCCTCAATGCCATTGGATGAATCCAGTAACATATTCCAGTCTCTGCTAGCAAAACAGTCCTGTAGCGTAGCATGCGCGTCATCTGACCACTTCCTTATTGAACGAGTCACTGGTACTTCCTGCTTTAGTTTTTGCTTGTGAGCAGGAATCATGAGGATAGAATTTTGGTCAGATTTGGCAAATAGAGGGTGTGGGAGAGTTTTGTATGCGTCTCTGTGTGTGGAGCTAAGGTGATCTAGAGTTTTTTCCCCCTCTAGTTGCACATGTGACATGCTTGTAAAAATTAGGTAAAATATATTTACATTTGCCTGCATTAAAGTCCCCGGGCACTAGGAGCACCGCCTCTGGGTGAACATTTTGTTTGATTATGGCCTTATACAGTTGGTTGAGTGCGGTCTTAGTGCCATCATCAGTTTGTGGTGGTAAATAGATGGCTACAAAATATAGATATAAACTCTCTTGGTAGATTGTGCGGTCTACAGCTTACCTCAGGTGAGCAATACCTCGAGACTTCCTTAATATTATACATTGTGCACCAGCTGTTATTGACAAATAGACACACACTTCCTCCTCTCGTCTTACCAGACGTAGCTGTTCTGTCCTGCCGATGCACAGAAAACCCAGCCAAGTGTATATTATTCGTGTAGTCATTCAGCCACGACTCAGTGAAACATAAGACATTTTTTATGTCCCATTGGTAGGATAGTCTTGATTAGAGCTCATCCAGTTTATTATCCAATGATTGCACGTTGGCCAATAGAACGGATGGTAGAGGCGGGTTACCCACTCGCCGACTAATTCTCACAAGGCACCCCGATCTCCACCCCTGTATTTCCATCTTTTCTTCACGCAAATGACTTTTCTCCGAGACCGGGATTTGGACCTGGTCTCGGAGCAGCGGTATATTCTTAGCGTCAGACTCTTTAAAGAAAAACCTTCATCCAGTTTGTGGTGATTAATCGCTGTTCTGATGGCCAGAAGCTTTTTTCGGTCATAAGAGACTGTAGCAGCAACATTATGCACAAAATAAGTTACAAACAATGTGAAAATACACTCAAAATAGCACAGTTGGTTAGGAGCCCGTAAAACGGCAGTTCTTGTAATGATGATGGTGATAGTTGCTCTCCTGTGAAAATGACACATCCCTGCCAAATGACTATCATTACTAGCAGACTTTAATGGGCCAGAGCTGCCTCCTTATTAAAACCAGAACACCCCTCTGACGACCTCCAGCTAGGGAGGGAGGGAGGTTGCACACAGATATCCCATTTAGTCTTGATTAAAAAAATGTAATTCATAATATCTAATATAATAAATATTTTTATACAAGTAGTCTTAATCTCATTATCTATTGAATTCAAATATTTTCAGTATCAACTCATATTCTATAATACAACTGGAATATTGTCTATTGCTTGACGGTCTGAATACATACATAGTTGAACAATAACTCCCCATCCCATCCATATTGTTGATCATTGTGGTTGTATTCTGAGTGATTATGTTCCATTTACAAATGGAGCAATAGCCTGTACTGTCTGTTGTTACCATAACAATGAGACAGAGAATTATCTTATTGTGATGGGTGTATTAGGATGCTTTTGCCTTCCCTATACTGGATCTCTGTTCCAAATACAGTTATATCCTACTTCTATAGAGAGAGATGAGAAAGTGAGGGAATGGATTGAGGGAGAGAGATGAAATGGGAAAGTGGTAAAGAGAGGGAGTAAAGAAGGAGAACGATTGAGATTAAATGAGAAAGTAAAATCAAATCAAAGTTTATTGGTTGCGTACACAGTTTAGCAGGTGTTATAGCGGGTGCAGCGAAATGTTAACGTTACTAGCTCCTAACAATGCAGTAAAATGTCAAACAACTAAAATATAAAGAAATTTAAAAAATTAAAGAATGGCGAATCCAATTAACAACCCAAATAGCACTGTATAAAAATGCAATCTGCAGTGCCTCAAGAAAGTATTCATACCCCTTGACTTATTCCACATAAAATGGTATTAAATATATTTTTTCTCTCTACATACAATACTCCATAATGACGGCGTGATAGCATGTTTTTAGAAATGTTTGCAAACGAAATAAAGAAGTTGAAGCCAGAAGTTTTCATACACCTTAGCCAAATATATTTAAACTCAGTTTATCACAATTCCTGACATTTAATCCTAGTAAAATTCCCTGTTTTAGGTCAGTTAGGATTACCAATTTATTTTAAGAATGTGAAATGTCAGAATAATAGTAGAGTAAGTATATGTAAATATCCGACTTCAACTGTATCTAATTTACATAAGTATTCACACCACTGAGTCAATACTTTATAGAAGCACCTTTGAAAGCGATTACAGCTGTGAGTCTTTCTGGGTAAATCTCTAAGAGCTTCGCACACCTGGATTGTACAATATTAGTCCATTATTCTTTAAAAGATTCCTCATGCTCTGTCAAGTTGATTGTTGATCATATATATTTTCAAGCCAATCTAATCTAATCAATGACGTCTTGGTAAGCAACTACAGTGTAGTGGCCTTGTGTTTTAGGTTATTGTCCTGCTGAAATGTGATTTTGTCTCCCAGTGTCTGCTGGAGAGCCGACTGTACCAGGTTTCCTTGTAGGGTGGTGCCTGCGCTTATTTTCCTGTGCTTGTATTCCATTTATTTTTATCCCACAAAAAACCCTAGTCCTTGCCAATGACAAGCAATACCCATAACATGATGCAGCCCCCATCATGCTTGAAAATATGCTGAGTGGTACTCAGTGATGTGTTGTGTTGGTTTTGCCCCAACACTTTCTATTCAGGACAAAAAGTTCCTTTCTTTGCCAAATTTATTTCAGTATTACTTAAGTGCCTTGTTCTAAACAGGATGCATGTTTTTGAACATTTTGTATTACGTACAAGCTTCCTACTTTTCACTCTGTCATTTAGGCTAGTATTGTGGAGTAACTAGCTTTTCTCATATCACAACCATTAAACACTTTAACTGTTTTAAAATCACATTGATCATTGTGAAATCCCTGAGCAGTTTTCTTCCTCTCCGCCAACTGAGTTTGGAAGGACGCCTGCATCTAATCCAAAGCCTAATTAATAACTTCAGCATGCTCAAAGGGATATTCAGCTTCTGCTTTTGAATATTTTTTTTTTTTACACATGCCCTCCTTTGTGAAGCATTGAAAAACCTCACGGTCTTTGTTGTTGAATCTGTTATTGAAATTCATTACTGTCACATTCTGACCCTAGATCTTGTGTTATTTCTTTGTTTTAGTTGGTCAGGATGTGAGTTGGGTGGGTATTCTATGTTTTGTGTTTCTAGGTTGGGTTTCTTGTTTGGCCTGATATGGTTCTCAATTAGAGGCAGGTGTTAGTCATTGTCTCTGATTGGGAACCATATTTAGGTAGCCTGTTTTCTGTTGGGGTTTGTGGCTGGTTATTTTCAGTCTTTGTGTGTCTGCACCAGATAGAACTGTTTCGGTTGTCACTTTGTTGTTTTGTGTTTTTGAAGTGTTCAGTTTTCCATTAAAATGATGAACACTAACCACGTTGCGCTTTGGTCCTCTCTATCTCCAGACGACAAAAGTTACAGAACCACCCACCAAAAAAGGACCAAGCAGCGTGGTAACAGACAGTAGCAGCGGGAGCAGCGCGATAAGGAGGAATGGACATGGGAGGACATTCTAGATGGCAAGGGTTGCTACCCATGGGAGGAGATCCTGGCTGGAAGGGATCGCCTCCAATGGGAACAGGTGGAGGCAGCCAGGAAAGCAGAGGCAGCAGCTAAAGGGAGCCAGCGCTTTGAGGGAACACGGCTGGCAAGGAAACCCGAGAGGCAGACCCAATCATTTCTTGGGGGGGTGGCACACGGGGAGTGTGGCTAAGGCAGGTAGGAGACCTGCACCTACTCCCCGTGCGTATCGTGGAGATAGAGGGCGTTGTACCGGGCAGGCACCGTGTTATGCGGTGGAGCGCACGGTGTCCCCGATGCGTGTGCATAGCCCGGTGCGGTACATTCCAGCTCCTCGTATCGGCCGGGCTAGAGTGGGCATCGAGCCAGGTGCCATGAAGCCGGCTCTACGCATCTGGTCTCCAGTGCGTCTCCTCGGGCCGGCATACATGGCACCAGCCTTACGCATGGTGTCCCCGGTTCGCCAGCACAGCCCAGTGCGGGCTATTCCACCTCACTGGCCTGGCTACGGGGAGCATTCAACCAGGTAAGGTTGGGCAGGCTCGGTGCTCCAGATCTCCAGTGCGCCTTCTCGGTCTGGTCTATCTGGTGCCATCTTCACGCACCAGCCCTCCGGTGGCAGCCCCCCGCACCAGGCTTCCTGTGCGTCTCCGGAGCCCAGTACTCCATGTTCCTGCTCCTCGCCCTGAGGTGCGTGTCCTTGACCCAGTACCACCAGTGCTGGCATCACGCACCAGGCCACCAGTGCGCCTTCAGAGCCCAGTACTCCCTGTTCCTGCTCCTCGCACTCACCCTGAGGTGCGTGTCCCCAGCCCGGTACCACCAGTGCCGGCACCACGCACCAGGCCTACAGTGCGCCTCGTCTGTCCTGAGCCGCCAGAGTCTCCCGTCTGTCCTGAGCTGTCAGAGACTCCCGTCTGTCGTGAGCCGCCTGAGCCGCCAGTCTGTCCTGAGCTGCCAGTCTGTCCTGAGCCGCCAGAGCCGCCAGTCTGTCCTGAGCCGCCAGAGCCGCCAGTCTGTCCTGAGCCGCTTTGGTCCTCTCTATCTCCGTTACAATTACTCGATTGAGAGACCTTACAGATGTGGGGTACAGAGATGGGGTAGTCATTAAAAACTTGTGTTAACCACTATTATTGAACACAGAATAAGTCCATGCAACTTATTATGCAATTTCTTAAACACATTTTTACTAATTTAGGCTTGCCATGACAAAGGGGTTGAATACTTATTGAATGAAGACATTTCAGCTTTAAATGTTTTATTTATTTCCAAAATGTTGGCCAAACAAAATTCCACTTTGACATTATGGGTATTGTGTGTAGATCAGTGACACAAAATCAGTATTAGAAATATTAGAATGAGCTATGTCGGGGATATAGTATTTCAAAAGGCACTCACACATCTGAGCAGGTGCATGGCAACAGTTGAACAAGATGAAGGAAAAAGGAAACTGCACACTGCTCTTGATAGTATCGCTGATCTTTAATAAGCTTACGTATCGACCTCACGGCTTTCGTTAGAGGATATAGTATTTGAAATGGGAAGTGACCAGTGGTTCAATGTCTCTATAACGTGTGTGTGTTGTGTGTGTGTGTGTGTGTGTGGTGTGTGTGTGTGTGTTTGATAGTTTGTGTGTGCGTTGTGTGAGTGAGTGTGCATCACCTGGTAGATGGCAAGTGAAGCTGTTGAACAGTCTGATGGTCTGGTAATAGAAGCTGTTCAACAGTCTGATGGTAATAGAAGCTGTTCAACAGTCTGATGGTAATAGAAGCTGTTCAACAGTCTGATGGTAATAGAAGCTGTTCAACAGTCTGATGGTCTGTTCAACAGTCTATATATAAGCTGTTCAACAGTCTGATGGTAATAGAAGCTGTTCAACAGTCTGATGGTCTAGTGATAGAAGCTGTTCAACAGTCTGATGGTAATAGAAGCTGTTCAACAGTCTGATGGTAATAGAAGCTGTTCAACAGTCTGATGGTAATAGAAGCTGTTCAACAGTCTGATGGTAATAGAAGCTGTTCAACAGTCTGATGGTCTGGTAATATAAGCTGTTCAACAGTCTGATGGTAATAGAAGCTGTTCAACAGTCTGATGGGTAATAGAAGCTGTTCAACAGTTTAATAGAAGCTGTTCAACAGTCTGATGGTAATAGAAGCTGTTCAACAGTTTGAGTTCAACAATAGAAGCTGGTAGAAGCTGAACAGTCTGATGGTAATAGAAGCTGTTCAACAGTCTGATGGTCTGGTAATAGAAGCTGTTCAACAGTCTGATGGTAATAGAAGCTGTTCAACAGTCTGATGGTAATAGAAGCTGTTCAACAGTCTGATGGTCTGGTGATATAAGCTGTTCAACAGTCTGATGGTAATAGAAGCTGTTCAACAGTTTGATGGTCTGGTAATAGAAGATGTTTTTTTGTCTCTCGGTCTTGGCTCTGATGCACCAGTGCTGTCTCCGTCTGTCGGACGATAGCCGAGTGAACAGTCTATTGCTCGGGTGACTGAGGTCCTTAAAGATCTCTTTGCCTTCCTTTGACACTGTGTGCTGTAGATGTACTGGAGGGCAGGCAGCCTGCCCCCGGTGATGCACCATACCAGGCGGTGATGCAGCCCGACAGAATGCTCTCAATGGTGCATCTGTAAAAGTTAAAGAGGCTCTTATAAGGGACGTAGACGTGGGAAAGAGAGGGAGTGACAGGGAGAAACAGAGAGAGGTTCGAAGAGAAAGTGAGGAAGAGTGGGAGTAAGAGGGAGGGAGTGAGAGAGTGAGAGATCATGCCCAATAAAGCGTCCAGTCCTTTTCATGTTTAATTCAGCTGTTTTATAGTCCTACATGCCCCCATAGTGCCATTCTATGGAGAAACTCCTATTTTCCCATTCAGACCAGGCCTTTTAATCTCCTCCCTGTGCCAGAGCTCCTCTCTCTTTACTGCCCCTCTTTAATGAAGAGCTGTCCAATAAGGCCTTTTATTGTATTGGCATATGTTGCTTTTATTAGGAGACAATAACTAGCTGAAGCCCATCACCTCACAAGTCCTCTCCCAAGATAAAAAGGAGTTTCACAGTCACCACCCAAGTCCTTCTCACACTCATCGTTTCCCAACACCCTCCTTTCTTTTCTCCTCTCCTCCTTTCTTTCTAATTTTGTCCCCCCTTGTCTCATCCCCTTCTTCCCTACTCTTTTCTCTCCTCGCTCTTTCTTACCTCCCTTTGTTCACCAGATAAGCATATGTTCCCACACCCCCCACACACACGCTGCAGGAGTTGGACGTGAGGAAGAGATGGCGGAGTGTGGCAAACAGAGAGAGTAGACGAGGGGGCAGCTGTAGCAGGGGCTGGAGGTATACTGCCTCTCCATTCTCTAATGTTCTTCAGATGGAGAGATGTGGAGACAGGGGGAGCCAGTGTTAGGTGTGTGGTCTCTCCATCCTGTCCCTAATGGCCCTCAGGGGAGTAGGCCGCCCAGAGCTCTGTATTACCCAGCAGGCCTAGGGGCTAATGACGGCTCTTTAATAGAGTGTAAAACATACTGAGGAGCAGAGGCCAGCGCCTTAGAGGGCTCCCCCATTAGAATGGCAAGAACAGCATTACACTGGACAGGCCATTTGTTTCCAGTGGTGGGGATGGCTGCGCTTATGCGTTAGTGTGCTGAGGTTATGGGGTGACTGTGGAGTCTTGAGGGGGACCGTTGGGGTGTTTTTAGAGGTCTGTTTGTGGTGTTAATCCCTCCCCTTACGGTTGGTTGGTCAGGCTGAATGGAGGGCCAGGCTGTTTATCTGACTGGACCGCGTTACCCAGGATTCCCCTCACAGCTGGACGGGCACACTCAGATGGGCTGTCGGCTCGCAGAGGTTAACGCCGCTTAGGGCTAGGGTAAACACACTCCAGTGGCGGTCAGTGTCATTTAAGATGAGGGAGGACGATTAGGAGCATGGGCTTAAAATCTATTCACCCAGCTAAATGTAACATCGATAGGTTTAAGATACTACATGATATTCACATTTTTTCAATACCCAACATGAGGTTGCTACAACCTAGCCTATGAATGAAGGTTTTACAATGTAGTTGCACAGGTCGAGAGAAGAATTATAGTAATGAAGGTGAAAGACAGGTTCAAGACCGCCTTGCACACTCTTGCCTGCATCTAGCCGATCTCATGTGTAGTTATTAGTCCAACAGTTGCAAACAAGTTTCTATTGGACAAATTCAGGTATGTTTTTTCTCATTTGCTTACACATAGGAAACTTTTTTCAACAGAATCGTCAGAATGAATTCACCCCTTATCACACGCAAACACTGTTCACCTTCATAGCAGCCACACACAAACAGTAAGATCACTTTGCTCGTTGTATAATTAATTCTTGAATCTACTCGCTCTCTTCCTCTCAATTTTTACCTTTGCTTGTAGAGTTCAGTGCACAAAAAAATGTGTTAATAAACCCGCTACAATCATGCAGTACAGTCAGCATTCAGTTTAGCAGTTACAACGGCTAGTCCTGGTGGCAATACATTTATAAAACCAAAAGCTTACCTTGACTTGGAAGAGTTCCAGTGTTGGATAGCCATAGCCAGCTAGCTAACATAGCATCCCTCTCTGTTTGTGTAGGGTGTTTTAGTAGACTAGCTGCATTCGATAGCTAAGTGAAATTGAAAGTGAAAAAAATACAACAAAATATAGCTCTCACTCACCACATTTTATGCACTGTAGTGCTAGCTAGCTGTAGCTTATGCTTTCAGTACTAGATTAAGTCTCTGATACTTTGATTTGGTGGACAACATGTCAGTTCATTCTGCAAGAGCTCTGATAGGTTGATGGACGTCCTCCGGAAGTTTCAGATTTACTGTGTAAGTCTCTGGAAGTGGGTGAGAACCATGAGCCTCCTAGGTTTTGTATTGAAGTTAATGTACCCAGAGGAGGACGGAAACTAGCTGTCCTCTGGCTACACCATGGTGCTGCTGAGGCTACTGTAGACATTCATTGCAAAACAGTGTGTTTAAATCAATTATTTAGTGATGTGAATATATTTCGTATAGTTTTATATAAAAACGATGAACTTTTTATGTTTCTGAAATTCACTTAGGAGGATGGTCCTCCCCTTCCTCCTCTGAGGAGCCTCCATGGCTTTATTTGCAAGGTAAACATTGCCAATTTCATTGCCAAAGCAAGTGAAATAGATAATAAACAAAAGTTAAATAAAAAAATAAAAAATGAACAGTGAAAATTACTCACAAAAGTTCCAAAAGAAAAAAGAATGTCATAAAATGTCATATTATGTGCAAATAATTAAATAATTAAGTACAAAATGGAAATAAATAAACATAAATATGGGTTGCATTTACAATGGTGTTTATTCTTCACTGGTTGCCCTTTTCTTGTGGCAACAGGTCAGAAAATGTTGCTACTTTGATGGCACACTGGTATTTCACCCAAAGATATTGTAGTTTATCGAAATTGAGTTTGTTTTCAAATTCTTTGTGGGTCTTTGTAATCTAAGGGAAATATGTGTCTCTGATATGGTCATACATTTTGCAGGAGGTTAGGATGTGCAGCTCAGTTTCCATCTCATTTTGTGGGCAATGTGCACATAGCCTTTCTTCTCTTGAGAGCCAGGTCTGCCTACCGTGGCCTTCCTCAATAGCAAGGCTATGCTCACTGAGTCTGTACATAGTCAAAGGTTTACTTAAATGTGGGTCAGTCACAGTGGTCACGTATTCTGCCACTGTGTATTCTCTGTTAAGGGCCAAATAGCATTCTGGTTTGCTCAGTTTTTTGTTGATTCTTTCCAATGTGTCAAGTAATTATCTTTTTCTTTTCTCATGATTTGGTTGTGTTGCTGTCCTATGGCTCTGTGGGGTCTGTTTGTGTTTGTGAACAGAGCCCCAGGACCAGCTTGCTTAGGGGACTCTTCTCCAGGTTCATATCTCTGTAGGTGATGGCTTTGTTATGGAAGGTTTGAGAATCACTTCCTTTTAGGTGGTTGTAGAATTTAACAGCTCTTTCCTGGATTTTGATCATTAGCGGGTATCGGCCTAATTCTGCTCTGCATGCATTATTTGGTGTTTTCAAACCAAATCGAATTGTATTGGTCACATACACATGGTTAACAGATATTAATGTGAGTGTAGCGAAATGCTTGTGCTTCTAGTTCTGACAGTGCAGTAATATCTAACAAGTAATCTAACAATTCCCCAACAACTACCTAAGACACACAAATCTAAAGGGGTGTTTGAGAATATGTACATGTAAGTATATGGATGGGCGATGGCCAAGCGGCATAGGCAAGGTGCAATAGATGGTATAAAATACAGTATATACATGTGATATAAGTAATGTAAGGTATGTAAACATTATTGAAGTGCCATTATTTAAAGTGGCATTGTTTAAAGTGACTAGTGATCCATTTATTAAAGTGGCCAGTGATTGGGTCTCAATGTAGGGAGCAGCCTCTCTGAGTTAGTGATAGCTGTTTAGCAGTCTGATGGCCTTGAGATGGAAGCTGTTTTTCAGTCTCTCGGTCCCAGCTTTGAGTCACCTCTACTGATGCACTTTTACGTTGTACACAGAGGATATTTTTTAAGAATTATGCATGCAGTCTCAATTTGGTGTTTGTTCCATTTTGTGAATTCTTGTTTGGTGAGCGGAACCCAGACCTCACAACCATAAAGGGAAATGGATTGTACAACTGATAGAAGTATTTTATGTTCCTTTTGATGGCATAGAAGGCACTTATTGTTTTGTCTCACAGATCATTCACAGCTTTGTGGAAGTTACCTGTGGCGCTGATGTTTAGGCTGAGGTATGTAATGTTTTTTGTGTGCTCTTGCAACCGGACCTTTTGTGGAACACCATTATTTTTGTCTTACTGAGATTCACTGTCAGGGCCAAGGTCTGACAGAATCTGTGCCGAAGATCTAGGTGCTGTTGTAGGCCCTCCTTGGTTGGGGACAAGTTTTACCCCCGTCAACACTTTCCATCAGTTTGTATAGCAGAACCTAATGACAAATTGAGTCAAAAGCTTTTTGGAAATCAGCAAAGCATGAGAAGACTTTGCCTTTGTTTTGTTTTGTTTCTTTGTTAGTTAGGGTGTGCAGGTTGAAAACGTGGTCTGTCATACGGTAATTTGGTAAAAAGCCAATTTGACATTTGCTCAGCACATTGTTTTCATTGATGAAATGTACAAGTCTGCTGTTAATGACAATGCAGAGGATATTCCCAAGGTTGCTGTTGACGCATATCCCACGGTACTGTAGTTATTGGGATTAAATTTGTCTCCACTTTTTTGGATTGGGGTGATCAGTCTTTGGTTCCAAATATTGGGGAAGATGCCAGAGCTGAGGATGATGTTAAAAAGTATAGCCAATTGGAATTTGTGGTCCGTATATTTTGTAATTTAATTTAGGATACCATCAACACCAAAGGTCTTTTTTTGGTTGAAGCCTTTGTATTTTGTTCTTTAGTTGCTTCAATGTAATTGGAGAATCCAGTGTGTTCTGGTAGTCTTTAATAGTTGATTCTAAGATTTGTATTTGATCATGTATGCTTTTGCTATATGTTATTTTTTTATAGGGCCAAAAAGACTGGAGAAGTGGTTTACCCATACATCTCCATTTCGGATAGATAACACTTCGTGTTGTTGTTTGTTTAGTGTTTTCCAATTTTCCCAGAAGTGTTTAGAGTCTATGGATTCTTTATTTACATTGGAGCTGATTTCTGACGTGCTGTTCCTTCTTTTTCCGTAGTGTATTTCTGTATTGTTCTAGTGATTCACTATAGTGAAGGCATAGGCTCAGGTTTTATGGGTATCGGGGTTTTGGGGGGATAGGTTTCTCAATTTCTTTCTTTGGTCTTTGCATTCTTCATCAAACCATTTGTTTTTGTTGTTAATTTTCTTAGGTTTTCAGCTTGACATTTTTAGATTAGATAGGGAAGCTGAGAGGTCAAATATACTGTTTAGGTTTTCTACTGCCAAGTTTACACCTTCACTATTACAGTGAAATGTTTTGTCCAGGAAGTTGTCTAGGGGTGGAAGGGATTGAATTTGTTGTTGCCTAACTGTTTTTTTTCGTAGGTTTCCACACTACTTTCCTTCCATCTATAGCATTTCTCAATATTATTCAGTTCCTTTTGCTCTGATGCCTCATGATTGTGTATTGCTCTGTTCAAGTTGACTGTGATTTTGCTTTCATCTGATAGGGGTGTCAGTGGGCTGACTGTGAACGCTCTGAGAGACTCTGGGTTGAGGTCAGTGATAAAGTAGTCTACAGTACTACTTCCAAGAGAAGAGTTATAGGTGTACTTACTGTAGGAGTCTCCTCGAAGCCAACCATTGACAATGTGCATCCCAGCGTGCGACAGAGCTGCAGGTTGTGACCTGTTTTTGTTGGTTATGCTGTCATAGTTGAGCCTAAGGGAGCATATGGAGGAGGGAATGCTGTCACCTTCAGGTAGGTGTTTGTCCCCCTGTGTGTCAGGTTTATTTTTTTATTTAACCTTTATTTAATTAGGCAAGTCAGTTAAGAACAAACTCTCATTTAGGTTCCCACAGATTAATATATGTCCCTGGGCCTGGAAATGATTGATTTCCCCCTACATGATGGAGAAGCTGTCTTCATTAAAGTATCGGGATTCTAGTGCGGCGATATAGGCAGCACACAGGAGGACATTTTTCTCTGTTGAGATACTTTCCTTTTGAATTTCTAGCCAAATGTAAAATGTTCCTGCTTTGATTCATTTAATAGTGAGTTAGGTCTGCTCTATACCAAATTAGCATACCCCCCTGAGTCCCTTCCCTGTTTCACACCTGGTAGTTTGGTGGATGGGACTACCAGCTCTCTGTAACCTAGAGGGCAACCAGTGGGTCCATCTCCTCTATACCATGTTTCTTGTAGGATGTCTGTATTTCTCATTTCTTTGGTGAAGTCCACTTTAGGCCAAAGTCAGATGACTTCACGCCTTGGATATTCCAGGATGAGATAGTAAAGGCTTTGTGTTCCATAAAGTGACCAATGTTGTTAGTCGTGTGGTTTGGTCTCAGACCAGTAAGTGTGAGCACTTGCTGGTCTGGGTGGGGTGTCAGTTGATCTGTTGCTCCTGTGTGAGGTGTTGGGGCTGCGTTTGAGGGCAATGTCCATTAGGGTCCTGGTGAAGGTGGGCACTGCGGTCTTGTATAAGTGGACCTGGTCTTAAAAGCTGTTTAAGTCCATGGTGGAGTGGTGGACCAGGTAAACATTTGGTTTTGAGGCACAGTCACGGGAAATACTTTCGTTTACCCCCTATATGGTAGCAGGGTGAAAGTCTTTTCATGGTAGCAGGGTGGAAGTCTTTTCATGGTAGCAGGGTGGAAGTCTTTTCATGGTAGCAGGGTGGAAGTCTTTCGTGGTAGCAGGGTGGAAGTCTTTTCATGGTAGCAGGGTGGAAGTCTTTTCGTGGTAGCAGGGTGGAGATAACCACTTGTGCGCCTGACTTCACTCCCTTGAGTGCTGTGGCTTTACTTTCCTGCTGTACTCTCAGGTCATTTGTGCCTGAGAGCAGATCATTTGTGCCTGAGCGCAGGTCATTTGTGCCTGAGAGCAGGTCACTTGTGCCTGAGAGCAGGTCACTTGTGCCTGAGAGCAGGTCATTTGTGCCTGAGCGCAGGTCATTTGTGCCTGAGAGCAGGTCACTTGTGCCTGAGAGCAGGTCACTTGTGCCTGAGAGCAGGTCATTTGTGCCTGAGAGCAGGTCATTTGTGCCTGTTAGGACACCAGAGTTTAGACACTGTGTGTTTGGGAAAAAGTTAATTTTCTTATATATATTTCCCGTTTGAGGCCAAATAGAGCACAATCTGTGACTTGTGTATGTCCTCAGTGGGTGGGTGTGTGTCTGTGTGTGTGGGGGGGGGCTGACAGAGGGGGTGCTCAGAGTGGATGGGTTCTCCTGTCGATGTTGCCTCACCACAGTCCAGAGTGCAGACATGTCTCTCTCCACCTTCAGCTCTCTGGGTCTGGTTGAGCAGGTGTTGTTGTGCTGAACAATTTTTTATTTTCTCTCTCTCTCTCTCTATATATATATATATATATTACGCAAACACGGGCGAGAGACGACAAGCAAGCAGATGTGTTTTTGTTACAATGATAATTTATTAAATGTAAAATATCTTTAGCACAGATTAACAATCACACACTTCCATCTATTGTGAACGCCATGGGGTTGGAAATAAACATTCCACAAGGATCAACAAAAGCACACAGTCCTGTTGGAGTCCTATCTTCTCCTTCATGGCATAGATAGATCTTCATGTTAGACTGTTATCTCAGACAGACTGGGTCCTAGGGCTGAGGCAAATCTCATATACTGGTCCTAGTTTCAGTGACCCTTTTATCATGTAAGCTTGTTCTGTAGCCTACACAGTTCCAATTCTTGATCTATAAAAAAAGAACAAGACCACACCGCAATCCATTTCCCCTGTCTGCTCTCTTCACCAGAGGAAAGGAGTATGCTCTCCGGCGATAGTTGTGGACGCAGCCACTTAACCAGGCTTTAGTTGGTAACGCTGTACAGATTGGATTGCCTCTCTGCTTTGCTTCAACCCTTCCCACATCAACACAACTGAACAGAACCTTGACCAGAACGGTTCGACCACAGTAAGAATGACAGTTAAAGGAACAGAAGAGAACCACCCACAGGAGTAAGAAAACTGTAAGACTTTACACGTTGTCCAGGATATCATCGTCTGGTTCTTTTTTATTATTCTCTTTTCATTTTTTTAATTACTTTTTTTTATAGTTGATTTTCAGCACATGCCATATGAGAAGTTTGGGATTATAAAAGTACCTGAAAGAAGTGCTAGAGTGTCAGCATGCATAGCTGTTTGATATTTACATGTTCTTATGTACAGGACAGGACAGGACGGGATGGGACAAAAACAGACTGCTCTACAGTACTGGGTGTATTTACAGGTCAGGGGTCAGGGGTTAGAGGTCAATTACATAACTACAGACGTCTGGGTAAAGTGTCACGCATATTATCAGAGACAGAATGACAGAGCACAACCTTGAAGAGGCAGAAAGAAAACATGTTTTTTCAGACCTGTTCTTTTTCTCTGGTACAATACCCCTATGCTAACAAATAGCACAATGCTTGTTTTATTATTGTTGTAGTATACAAGCAGAGTGATTGGACATGGTTAAAGATCACCACAGTAACATGTTATACTATGAAGATAACGCCAAATAACTGAGATACAGTAAACTGCTTCAACACTTCTATCTCTGTTCTCTCCCACCTTGCTTCTCAATACAAATACCTTTAGCTGTTTTCGGAGAAAAAAAAACTAACCCTCTTTTCTCCACAATTTCCTGGTATCCAATTGGTAGTTACAGTCTTGTCCCATTGCTGCATCTCCCGTATGGACTCGGGAGAGGCAAAGCTCGAGAGCCATGCGTCCTCCGAAACACGACCCCGCCAAACCACACTGCTTCTTGACACACTGCTCGCTTAACCCACCAATGTGTCGGAGGAAACACCATACAGCTGGCGAACAAAGTCAGCGTGCATGTGCCCGGCCGTCACAAGGAGTCTCTAGAGCACGATGGGACAAGGACATCCCAGCCGGCCTAACCCTCCCCTAACTCGGACAATGCTCGGGCCAATTGTGTGCCGCCTCATGGGTCTCCCGGCTGTGATACAGCCCGGGATCGAACCCGGATCTGTACTGATGCCTCTAGCATTGTGATGCAGTGCCTTAGACCGCTGCGCCACTCGGGAGGCCCGAATTGTGGCTGTTTAACCGTTAAATGTTGCACAATACTTTCCAAAGTATATTTTCATTATTTTGAAAATTGGAAGACATAAATGTGATCCGGGACCAGTTTCCAGAGCAGTGAGGGTTCTGGCCAGACAGGGTCAGGTTACTACTGCTGATTTAATGCCTGTTTTTCCATCTCTTAAAGCATATAGATTCTCCCTATACAGAGGTTGGGTTTCTGAGTGTGTAAATGTATTGGAGACGCTCTGGTTGGCTAGGACCCTGCTACATTTTTAGCATATTGCGGGAGTGATTTTAGTCTTCTCCCTATTCCCTCTTTTCAGTTCCGGTTATTTGTGTACTGTCTAGGGGACAGTTGGTGTAACCCTCTCCTCTCCACTCACCAGTGTGTGGTGGTCAGGTCGGTCTAACAGGAACATAACAACCCTAAGAAAACGGAGCCATTTCTCTGTAAAACGATGTATTTCAGAATCAGAATTGACATTGACAAGATACTAGTATAAAAACAGAAAGAGACATTGGTTGGTCAACGCCTAAAATGTAAAGGTATTATCTGTAATTTACATGATTATACAACACATCTGTTGGGTTACTCTACATGTCTGGAGTGAATGAGTGGGTGTGTCTGTGAGAGTGTATAAGTGTTTAAATCAGAGAGCGTGTGTGTGCGACCCAGCCCATTCTCCTGCTCTCTCTCTCTTCCTGTGATAGATAGACACAGACAGACAGGCAGACAGACAGACACTGGTGGTTCAGCTTGTTAATGTCTAATCTCATCAGGTTTATCTATTACAGGGGTCACCAGGTCAAGTAGTGAGAGGGCAGCACTAAACACCAAGAACCCCTGTGTACACACACTCACTCTCTCCTCAATTCTCCTTCCCTCCCTTTCTCTCTGCTGTGTGCGCAGTTTCCCTCAGAGCACACAGAGTCCACAGCTGTGCAGTGTAGTATTTTCAGGTCAGGTGGAAATCATTCCAATGTATTGCTTGACCACCCTTTACCTAAAACAGTGTGAAAATGAGGAGTGAAACGAGAGTGAAATGAGCAGGCAAATATGTTCAATATTCCAATGAGTTTGTGTGTAGGTCTCTAAAGCAAATACCTTTAACTGAGAGTTAGCTAAATGATGTGCCACCCTGCTTTTGAAGTGTGCATGTCTGGGTCTGGGTGTCTGTTAGACACTGACTGACATTTGTAAGCCTTTGATATGCCAGTCCTGTGAGGTGTGTAGAGTTATCAGTGTGCTGGCAGGGAGGGAGACAGCAGAGAGATGCAGTTGTTTCATCTGCTGTTTCTAACTGCCTCAATCTGCTACTACCAACACTGAGTAGGACGTTTGTTTAGTGTGTCTGTATTTCTCAATGAGAGTGTGTAAGTGTGCATGCACTTTATTCTGTGAATGGGTGTGTGTGAGAGTGTGTCTTTCTAGATTTTAATGAGTGTCAGTGTGTGTGCGCGTCGGAGCAGTTTGGGCATTTCCAGTGTGTGTGTCTATTCCTGTGTTAAGCTCTGCCAGCTTGGACTGCTGATGCTAAAATGAGTCTCAATGAGGCTGGGCCTTTGAAGTGGGTGTATATTAGTGTGTGTGTGTGTGTGTACAGACTTTTGCTGCTGTGCCAGTGTACTGCACTAAACAGTGCTCTGCAGTCTTTCATCAGTGCTCTCCACCAGTCTCATTTGTAGATAAATAGCAGTGAGCCAGGGATAACTATTTAATGTGTGTCTATAGAAGTCAGCTCCGGAACAGTCTCTTCTCTTCTCACAACGTCACAGCAGCTTTTAGCCAGCAGCAGGGCTATATGAAAGATCCCTCTGAGTGCCTGACTTCTGGCTGTAATTCTCTCTGACGTCTGTTTCAAATGCTGTGGAATCTCTCTTCCTGTCGCTCTCTCTCTCCTTCTCATTCCCCCTCTCCGCTCCTAATTACCGACTGTGACGGTAATTAGGGAGGCATGTCTCAGTACAGTTTGACTACAGACTACGGAATACTGGATTTGAGATGTTAAACTGAGAAATACAGAAGTAATTTCCCACTTAATTAGAGAGTATAGGGTAGGGAGGGTTGTCTGCTCCTTTTAAGAGAGAGAAGAGAGACGGGTAAGGGGCAGTGGGGTTTACGAGTGTGTGCATGCATGTATATAGTGTGTGTGTGTGTGTGTGTGTGTGTGTGTGTGTTTACAAGAGCACTATTCTCAACATATTACTCTGTGTATACCTCTCTTTACCCTGGCAAACCTCTGAAATAAAAGCCAAATGTCTGACTTCCCTCATGAATCCCTAGATGATGTGAACATAAACAGATGTGTAATCATCACATATATACTGTATGTTCTCTTATACAGTCTATTTATAGAACCCTCTGGCTCTCCACTCCAATGAGAAGAGCTGCTCCCTCCTCCCCAGTCTAGAACACCGTGGGCCACATCTTCTGTCCAGAAAACAGCCCTTGCGGTGCGCAAACCTCCACAAAAGAACATCCAAATATTGCAGCTATAGAGAAGCCCAACATATTTTGGTGTGTTTTGCTTTAAATTTGAATGAACAGTCGTTCCCATCCCATGGAGATTGTGACGTTCTAAAATTGTATTCTTTTTATTTTTTTTGCGGAGATCTGTGCTGTTTTGTGGACAGTTAGCATTGTATTTACCACATATACATCAGCATGCACTCTGGATAGTTAGCAGTCCTGTTCACACACAATATAGAAATAAATATATGTATATAAATATATATACAGGGCCATGGTCCCCATGGTAACACTGTCCCATCATTATGGGCTGTGGCAGAGAGGGGTGTCTCTGGGGTTTATCCTCTCGATATCTCTATCTGTCTCTCTCCATTTGTATGGAGTTCCTCCTCTGTCTCGTACAGATGCTCTGGGGTCATGCAGGAAAGATGGTGGTGGTGGTGGTGGGGGGGGGGTCGCTGAGTCCAGATGTGTGTTTATTCTGGTGGAGGTCTTGGCAGCATCTTAAGAGTGGCAGGATCTCATTTGTCTCTTGGCAGACGGGAGGGTTTCTGTGTATCTCTCTGATGGTCCTCTCCTCCCACAAAGATAATGTTGATCAGGGTCCTCCATGTTGTGTGTGTATCTCTCTCTCACTCTTTCTCTCTGTCTGTGAGTTCACAGCAGCAGGGGTCATCCACCACAGTGTACTGTGCAGTAGCTCCGGAGCTGGAGGGTTTCGGAGTCATGTACTTCAACAACTAATTCTGCTGCCTACCCTCCCCCCAGCCCAAAGACCAGGCCACTGCAGCCAGCCTGTGGGAGCTAAGCGAGCGCCTGGTCTCAGAGAGGCCTTCGGGCCAGCAGGCCGTCTGATGGACATTCCCACTGACTATCAACAGCCTCATCAGGACTAGAGGAGCGAGGAGGACTAGCCAATCAGGAATGGAGGGGGAGGGAGTGGAGATGAAAACCAAACAAGTTTGTACATTGAGTGGACTGTAGAAAGCTGCCAAACCTTTCAACTGGACCCATCACTTCACTAAGAGGTAAAATACATATACAAATTCATCTTATCTAATAGCTACACTGTGGCTACAGGTTGAACTGTGGTAGTTTAACACTAAAGGGAGAGGAGAAGAGAGACGGTCCAAGTGGCAACACATCCCCTCTGACCGTCTTTGTGGCAGGGAGAGTTCACCAGTTCCAGCCAAAGTGGGCCTGTGTTTTTCACTCCAGTGTGTTGCCACCTGCATCACACACTGTGTATCGTCCCTCTGTGTCTCTAGTCTCCTCCTGTATATATCTATTCTATGTCTGTCTACAGAGATATAGGGAGTGGTGAGTATCATTGTGCTAGTTTAGGGGGATTGAAGGGGGGTAGGAGAAATAAGGAAGTATAATGTAATGCCTATATACATAGAGGTATGGTTTTGTGGCTATATACAGACGCAGTAGTTTTGTTTCATACGAGGCCCTACGGTATATTATTTACATTCACATCATAGGCTAAATGGGACTGACTGTCATCGCTTCTCCCCTCTACAGTATCCGTCTACAGTTAAAGACCTCCAACCTACATATTATTACATAGAATACTCTACAAAATGCTATTTACAATGAGGAGGTACTGTATCTTTGTCATGTTGAGTCAGAATTGCGTCCGTAGCTACTGGTGATGCCAGAGGAAGACGGAATCCAGGAGTTTTAGTAGTTGAATCAAACATGAAGTCTTTTTCTTGGGTGTTAGGTTTTGTTGTCATTTGTTTCTGTCAATAATCTCGTCATGAAAGACAAAGTGTTGGGTGACTGGGTCTGTCTGGACTTCTGTACAGGGACTGTTGGTTGGTTTATGGGTGTTTGGAGACGTTGTGTGGACGTTGTGCTTTGTCGCAGTCCGGTGCCATGGAGCGACGTTGGTAAGACATCACCATTCCTCTGTCATGGTTTCTGTAAAGAATAGGAAGAGAGAGGACTCATTAAAGACTGTTTGTTGTAGTACGTATGTGTCTGTGGTCATTTCAATACTTGCACGCAGTTGACAGGATCCTATTGAAAGGAATCAAGACGAGTGTACATATTAGGGAGAAGGGGACTAATCAGAATTGGCCTAGAAAGGCTGCTTCTTGTGGTCAGTGAGCAGCACAGCGCCCTTTGACCCGGAACTACTCTCCACCAGGAACATTGGGAAGGGCCATGGAGTGATTGACACATTGACCAAGCAATCACATGGCTGACCTGCATCATTCTCATGACTGGTTAGTCAGCTGATGCCTGACAGAGTCCCTCTCACTGTTAAACACTGCTTTGTTCCTTGCATGATGTTCAACAGCAGTTCAGCACTGTAGGGGAGAGTGGGGTAAGTTTAGCCACCTTTGTTTCTAGGCAACCATACACAAAATGTTTATTTTAACCAAATATTTAGGAAGAGATGCTCATTTTTAATGGAGTCTGTGAAGGAAGAAACCACATGGAAAAAGTGGTAAGCAAGTTCAGTCCAAAACAAACTATTTTCACTAAATCAAAGGAATTTGTGTTAGAGGTTTAATGGTGCTTGTATTTAAACCAAAGTAGATAATTTAAGATTGTGCTATATATCAGTTGGGGCCTCTATAAGCATCCATATGAGGTCCTAAACCTAGCATGAAAGTACATCCCTGTAGCCGTGTGGGCTAATAGTAAAAATGTTTGCCTTGGTGTAAGTTGAGCCAATGTAAGAGTTTTCTTCCCAGGTGTAATGCAAGTCATTATCACTGGGATATGAGGTAACAACAGGGCCTGTGCTAAAAGTGTTTAAAAAAGTACAAAGTGTTAAGTGTTAAGCCTGTGTTAAAAGTTGATTAAAATACAAAAACTATTTGTGATTTTGTTGAATTGTGTTTGGCAAATGAAGAGACACGGTTTTAAAAAGGTAGTGGTGATATTTAATTAGTAAGTGGCTCAACTTACCCTGTCCTGCGGCCCATACCCGCGGGAAATTGTGCCAAGAGACCACTTTTTTTGGACAAGCTATGTTTACATGAATTCTGATTATTTCCAGGGATACACAACATAAATATATGTAGATATCGTTCTATATTTCCTTTGAAGGAGTGATGCTGAATGTAAAAAAAAATGGCTCAACTTACCCCACTCTCCCCTACTATATACAAATCAAATGTATTTATAAGGCCCTTTTTACATCATCAGATTTCACAAAGTGAGTATACACAAACCCAGCCTAAAACCCCAAACAGCAAGCAATTCATATGTAGAAGCACAATGAACTGTTCTGTTCTAATCTGTACACCACAGCGGTCTTGTTGCTGCTCTTGCACACGCAAACACAAACACCCAAGGAATTGAGGACAGGGAGATTTAGAGCAATTTATTAAGGAATCTCTCACTAGGATAGAGAAGAAACAACACACTGGCCATCCCCTAAGCTCTACAATTCTTTTTAGAAATGTTTATTTTTTGGGTGTGTGGGGGCATGTAAGGACCGGCTGCAACACACACTATCCCCAGGGAGAGAGGGATACAGGAGGACGAGGTACACCCAGTTATAGATCCAGCACCCCCTTCTGTGGCCCCTAGGGGCAGTAGTGCTACAGCTGAGCCCCTTGCACCCATCTTCCCCTGCTCTCGAACTGGTAAGAAGCAGCAAGCTGAGACTCTCTCTTACACCCCTCTCCCCTCTATACACACAACATGCACACACACACACACACACATACAGTACTGATCATTTGATTTGATTGATGCATGTCACTGAGCTCCTTCAGAGAAGAAGTGAGTGAGACATCAACAGCATATAAGCCCCTCACTATAACCAGTCAATGACAGAGAGAGAGAGAGAGAGAGAGAGAGAGAAAGAGAGAGTGAGATGCTGGGCAGACAACAAACAAAGAGGAAACAGCATTAAGATGTCCTCTGGGAGTGCATCGCTGCCGTGGATCTATGATTGTGTTTGTTTGCATGTGTGGGTGTGGGTGTGTGTGTTCTGACTGTAGAGGGAGGTTCCTGCCTGGCTTTCATACAAAGCCTTATTGATCAGGCCCTATCGGAATCATCTGATAGTTAATCGATACATTACACTTCCTCCCAACGCTTAGAGAACAGAGGAAAGGAGAAGAGAGGAAAGGAGAGGAGAGGAGAAGAGGAAAGCATTCGTCTCTGAGGAAGACCTTGATCCTTTGACTCACCCGAGGCCCCTCAGTCTCTCTTTCTCTCTCCTCTCTCTATACCTCTCCCTCCCACCATCCCTCTATTTATCTCTCATTGTGGTTGAATGCATTTTTTTTTTTACGTGTGATTAATAATTCAAACATGCTTGTGGGAATTTCATCAATGTGTGCAAAAATATGATTTGTGTTCCTTTACGTCCTTTACATTCATACACTGATCATGCTCTGAGATGTAGAATCATGAATCATCCTTTGCATTCATACACTGATCATGCTCTGAGATGTAGAATCATGAATCATCCTTTGCATTCATACACTGATCATGCTCTGAGATGTAGAATCATGAATCATCCTTTGCATTCATACACTGATCATGCTCTGAGATGTAGAATCATGAATCATCCTTTGCATTCATACACTGATCATGCTCTGAGATGTAGAATCATGAATCATCCTTTGCATTCATACACTGATCATGCTCTGAGATGTAGAATCATGAATCATCCTTTGCATTCATACACTGATCATGCTCTGAGATGTAGAATCATGAATCATCCTTTGCATTCATACACTGATCATGCTCTGAGATGTAGAATCATGAATCATCCTTTGCATTCATACACTGATCATGCTCTGAGATGTAGAATCATGAATCATCCTTTGCATTCATACACTGATCATGCTCTGAGATGTAGAATCATGAATCATCCTTTGCATTCATACACTGATCATGCTCTGAGATGTAGAATCATGAATCATCCTTTGCATTCATACACTGATCATGCTCTGAGATGTAGAATCATGAAAATGAAAATATTATTTTATAAACGAGGCCAAGATACTTCCCATCATGCTTCTGAAGAGTAGATGCAGAACAGAAGAGAATCCAATACATACTGAATATCAATATAATTTATACAATTAGAAATAGGAAACTAAAATATAGCATACAAACATTTAGACATTAACAATTTGTTAAATTAATGTTTATCTATATTGCAATGTAATGTGTACTGGCTGACTGCTATTTTCCCTTTTCGTTTTTTTATTTCCCATAAGATTCATTTCCCTCCTCATATTTATGGGCGGATTGATTTGAATACGTCTGTGTTGCTTATATTGGTAGTATTGACGTCTGGAACGCCATGCTGCCATTTGGAACGGATATATTTAATGATCACAATCAATGTTAAAGCCCTCTATGGACAAGACTAACTCGATACATATCTACTGAGAGGGAGAAAATATACTGTACACTCTCTGTCTCTCTCTCTCTCTCTCTCTCTCTCTCTGTCTCTCTGTCTCTCTGTCTCTCCCT
Source organism: Oncorhynchus tshawytscha (assembly GCF_018296145.1). NCBI lineage: Eukaryota > Metazoa > Chordata > Actinopteri > Salmoniformes > Salmonidae > Oncorhynchus > Oncorhynchus tshawytscha. Next base: position 35,002,125 of record NC_056434.1, on the reverse strand, counting down.
CTCTCCCTCTCTCTGTCTCTCTGTCTCTCTCTCTGTCTCTCTCTCTCTCTCTCTCTCTCTCTCTCTCATATGAAAATGAATGATATTTATTAAGTGCTATTGTAGAGTAATTCAATTGTTGTCAATCAAGCAAGCCTGTGTATTTACACAAGTTTCAGAATATCCCGTCATCCCTAAAAATATTAGTTTTTGTGAAAGTGCTTATTGGACAAAAAACAAATTTAATTTAACTCATGTAATGTTTGAAATAAAATATGCAATTTACAGCCATAAACCATAATTATGTTAAAATATCGACATGACAATATTGAATTGTGTAGTTGATTAAACAGCGTTATTAATGGCATAATGATGGGATGTTGGTCTTTATTTATCCTGCTGTCTGCCCCTTTACATTCTGCTGATGTGTGCAGAAAGCTGCCTCTGTAACTATAGTGTGTGTGGGGGGGTATGAGATAGAGATCTGGGCCGAGGCTGTGCGCGCGTGTGTGTGTGTGTGTGTGTGTGTGTGTGTGTGTATGGGGCGTTGGCGTTTACTGCAGTGGGACTGTCCCCTGTAACTCTGCCAGATGCTTTTCTCTGACATGTAAATACCTGAGGTGGAACAGCACATCACCAGCTAGACCTTAACCAGACTCACACCACACAGTCACACACATACTATGTCAATACAATGTCTCCTCAATGAAATGATCCAGTACAGCGTTACCATGTTCTAGTTTTCGGGAATCTAGCATGATCCAAGAGAAAGAGGAGAGAGCGAGCAAGAAAGAGCGTGTGTGTGTGTGTGTGTGTGTGTGTGTGTGTGTGTGTGTGTGTGTGAGTGAATATGCGCATGCGTGAGGTCGAGATTGGTGACGATATTCTAGAGGAGCCCATATGTTTAGTCCCAGGGTGTTCTGGCACTCCTTGTACAGGCTGCGTTTAACACTGCTATGTGGTTGTGTGATTGGGGTAATATTCTACAGAAATGAACATGTAACAGTCAATAGACGAAGAGTTTCTTTCCAAAACGCTTTATCCACCAACTTTTCACATTTGTGTTCTTTCACCAGAAATGATTGCTTCATGTGTGTGTAAAATATTATGTTCTCAGATTATTTCCCCTACATTTTAGTTGTTTATGAAATATATATTTATTTTTTGCAAAACACTATATATCCATTCGTTAGCTGGAATGGAATGTTCGTGTCTCGTATATTTGACTGATGTGGTTGTGTCACCTAGCTATCTTAAGATAAAGGTATCTGGAATTTAAGGGAACATTATTTTACTTAAGCTTTGAGAGCACCATGGTTATTTCCCCCTAGATATATTGCTGTGTGCTATCCAGAACTTCCTCTGTCTCTATATCTGAGGCTGAACATGGCACCTGGGAGGACATAGCTCCTGTAGAAACCCCCTGTGTGTCCTCACTAGACAGCATGACCTTGTAAACCATCAGTTATTCTATTCACCCCTTTGTGCGAGAGGAATAGAGAGGAGAGGGAGAGGAAGAGAGAAATAAAGAGAGCGAGGGAGAAAGAGAGTAGAGGAAGGTGGATAGAGAAAGAACTGCTGCTTGTCATGGCTTTCAAACATGGAGAAAAATGAGCACTTGGGCTGAAGTACAATTATTAGGCCCTGTCTACAGATTCATCACACTGAATAGAATGAGGGAGGAAGAGAGCAGGGGAAGGAAAGGCTAAGAAAGAGAAGGTATAGGGAAAATGTAGAGGGAGACAAACAAAGAATGAGGAATAGGGGGAATAAGAGGCTGAGAAAGATGTCAGCAAGGCAGAAACACATGAGGGAGAGAAAGGAGAACAAGTAAGTGAAAGTGGAATGGGGGAAAAAAGTGTGTGAGAACAGGAGAGAAAGAGAGAGTTCAGGAGGAGAGGGGGAGCGGAAAAAGAGAAGTGAGGGAGAGAGGAGGGCGCGGGAGCAAGTGTGTTAGAGAGAGGTAGCGGGAGGTAAAATGAAATAAGAGGATTTGTAGGGGCTGTGGTCGGTGGCAGTAATAAAGCCTGCTAATCTGGAGGAGTACGCTTGGCTGCTCACACACCCTCTCTCCTACGTTCCACTTTACCAGCGGGCCAAGCCAAGGTCACACACACAGTGTGTGAGACAAGCACAGGTCAAATGGGGGAACTAAAACACTTCCGGGCGGTGTGTGTGTGTAGCGTACCTTCCTTGTTCACATAAACTGTTCTATACTACCGTACCTTGTTCATGAACTGTTCTCTACCACTGTACCTTGTTCAGGAACTGTTCTCTACTACTGTACCTTGTTCACATAAACTGTTCTCTACTACCATACCTTGTTCATGACCTGTTCTCTACATCTGTACCTTGTTCACATAAACTGTTCTCTACTACCGTACCTTGTTCATGAACTGTTCTCTACCACTGTACCTTGTTCAGGAACTGTTCTCTACATCTGTACCTGGTTCACATAAACTGTACCTTGTTCACAAACTGTTCTCTACATCTGTACCTTGTTCAAATCAACTGTTCTCTTCTATTGTACCTTGTTCACATAAAATATCCTCTACCACTGTACCTTGTTCACATAAACTGTTCTCTACCACTGTACATTGTTCATGAACTGTTCTCTACATCTGTACCTTGTTCACATAAACTGTACTCTACATCTGTACCTTGTTCACATAAATTGTTCTCTACTACTGTACCTTGTTCACATAAACTGTACTCTACATCTGTACCTTGTTCACATAAATTGTTCTCTACTACTGTACCTTGTTCACATAAACTGTTCTCTACTACTGTACATTGTTCATTAACTATCCTCTACCACTGTACCTTGTTCACATAAACTATCCTCTACCACTGTACCTTGTTCACATAAACTGTTCTCTACTACTGTACATTGTTCATTAACTGTTCTCTACATCTGTAACTTGTTCACATAATCTGTTCTCTACCACTGTACCTGGTTCACATAAACTGTACCTTGTTCACAAACTGTTCTCTACATCTGTACCTTGTTCACATAAACTGTTCTGTACTACCGTACCTTGTTCATAAACTATCCTCTACCACTGTACCCTATTCACATAAACGGTTCTCTACTACTGTACATTGTTCATTAACTGTTCTATACATCTGCACCTTGTTCACATAATCTGTTCTCTACCACTGTACCTGGTTCACATAAACTGTACCTTGTTCACAAACTGTTCTCTACATCTGTACCTTGTTCACATAAACTGTTCTGTACTACCGTACCTTGTTCATAAACTATCCTCTACCACTGTACCCTATTCACATAAACGGTTCTCTACTACTGTACCTTGTTCACAAACTGTTCTCTACATCTGTACCTTGTTCAAATAAACTGTTCTCTTCTACTGTACCTTGTTCACATAAACTGTTCTCTACTACTCTACATTGTTCATGAATTGTTCCCTACTACTGTACCTTCTTCACATAAACTGCTCTCTGCTACTGTGCCTTGTTCACATAAAGTATCCTCTACCACTGTACCTTGTTTACATAAACCGCTCTCTACTACTGTACCTTGTTCATATAAACTGTTCTCTGCCACTGTACCTTGTTCACATGAACTGTTCTCTACTACCGTACCTTGTTCACATAAACTGTTCTCTACTACCGTACCTTGTTCACAAACTATCCTCTACCACTGTACCTTGTTCACAACCTATCCTCTACCACTGTACCTTGTTCACATAAGAGGTCTTCTACTCCTGTACCTTGTTCACATAAACTGTCCTCTACTACCGTACCTTGTTCACATAAACTGTCCTCTACTACCGTACCTTGTTCACATAAACTGTTCTCTACTACTGTACTTTGTTCACATAAACTGGTCTCTACTACTGTACGTTGTTCACAAACTATCCTCTACCACTGTACCTTGTTCACATAAGTGGTTCTCTACTCCTGTACCTTGTTCACATAAACTGTTCTCTACAACCATACTTTGTTCACATAAACTGGTCTCTACTCCTGTACCTTGTTCATATAAACTGTTCTCTACCCCTGTACCTTGTTCACATAAACTGGTCTCTACTCCTGTACCTTGTTCACATAAACTGGTCTCTACTCCTGTACCTTGTTCACATATACTGTTCTCTACTACTGTACATTGTTCACATATACTGGTCTCTACTACCTTACCTTGTTCACATAAACTGTTCTCTACCCCTGTACCTTGTTCACATGAACTGTTCTCTACTACCGTACCTTGTTCACATAAACTGTTCTCTACTACCGTACCTTGTTCACATAAACTGTTCTCTACCCATGTACCTTGTTCACATAAACTGTTCTCTACCCATGTACCTTGTTCACATAAACTGTTCTCTACTACCGTACCTTGTTCACATAAACTGTTCTCTACCCCTGTACCTTGTTCACATAAACTGTTCTCTACCCCTGTACCTTGTTCACATAAACTATCCTTGACTACTGTACCTTGTTCACATAAACTATCCTCTACCGCTGTACCTTGTTCACATAAACTATCCTTGACTACTGTACCTTGTTCACATAAACTATCCTCTACCGCTGTACCTTGTTCACATAAACTGTTCTCTACCCATGTACCTTGTTCACATAAACTGTTCTCTACCCATGTACCTTGTTCACATAAACTGTTCTCTACTACCGTACCTTGTTCACATAAACTGTTCTCTACCCCTGTACCTTGTTCACATAAACTGTTCTCTACCCCTGTACCTTGTTCACATAAACTATCCTTGACTGCTGTACCTTTTTCACATAAGCTATCATTGACTACTGTACCTTGTTCACATAAACTATCCTTGACTATTGTACCTTGTTCACATACACTATTCTCTACTACCAAATCAACTTTTCTCATCTCTTCTCTTTTAGGTCACAGTTCCATTGTCTCTCTTCTCAATCTTTTTATGAACCACCCTGCTCTCTCTCTCTTTTTATCCCTCCCTCCCTATCTGTTTCCCTCTCTCTAGCTTTCTATCTCTTTCCCCTGTTCTCTAGTTAGCAAACCGTTACTCTCGCTCTCTCGGCAGCCATGTTGCTTTTCAAAGCACATTTTTCTCCTCTGTTTAACTTGCTCTGCCGTGAGGATCAATATCTATCAAAACAATACATAATGTCATGGCCAGATAGCTGCAACACAGATATAATGTGCCTGGTTAAAGGCTTCCAGGGGAGAAGATATACGCTGTGCTCTGTGTGTGTGCGCACGCAATTCACTGTGGCCAGGTAGGTCGAGCGGTGAAAAAGAGGTTGTTATTGAGCCTTGGTAAATGATGCAGAACCCTGGGCGCTGCTTACTTAGCCTTACAAACAGCTTCAGCACTGGAGACGGGCTGGGCTGTGTGAGTGTGTGTCTGCATAAGATTGAAAGCTTTTGTGGACCTGATTTTAGTGTTTCTAAACCTTTATTTTCATTTGGGTAAACTGATACATTTGAGTAGGGTAAGCTGATGAATCCCTCATGCTTCACAACACTCCAAATCCCGGTTCAACCCGAACATAACCTAACTCTAACCCTAACCCTTACCCTAGCTACATGTGCACATCACATCCTGGTTCGACCCTAACTGTGACCTAAACCCTAACCATAATCCTAGCTTCATAACCATATCCCAGTTTAACCCTAACTGTGACCTAAACCCTAACCATAACCCTAGCTTCATAACCATATCCCAGTTCAACCCTAACTGTGACCTAAACCCTAACCATAACCCTAGCTTCATAACCATATCCCAGTTCAACCCTAACTGTGACCTAAACCCTAACCTTAACCCTAGCTTCATAACCATATCCCAGTTCAACCCTAACTGTGACCTAAACCCTAACCTTAACCCTAGCTTCATAACCATATCCCAGTTCAACCCTAACTGTGACCTAAACCCTAACCTTAACCCTAGCTTCATAACCATATCCCAGTTCAACCCTAACTGTGACCTAAACCCTAACCTTAACCCTAGCTTCATAACCATATCCCAGTTCAACCCTAACTGTGACCTAAACCCTAACCTTAACCCTAGCTTCATAATATCCCAGTTCAACCCTAACTGTGACCTAAACCCTAACCTTAACCCTAGCTTCATAACCATATCCCAGTTCAACCCTAACTGTGACCTAAACCCTAACCTTAACCCTAGCTTCATAACCATATCCCAGTTCAACCCTAACTGTGACCTAAACCCTAACCATAACCCTAGCTTCATAACCATATCCCAGTTCAACCCTAACTGTGACCTAAACCCTAACCTTAACCCTAGCTTCATAACCATATCCCAGTTCAACCCTAACTGTGACCTAAACCCTAACCTTAACCCTAGCTTCATAACCATATCCCAGTTTAACCCTAACTGTGACCTAAACCCTAACCATAACCCTAGCTTCATAACCATATCCCAGTTCAACCCTAACTGTGACCTAAACCCTAACCTTAACCCTAGCTTCATAACCATATCCCAGTTCAACCCTAACTGTGACCTAAACCCTAACCTTAACCCTAGCTTCATAACCATATCCCAGTTCAACCCTAACTGTGACCTAAACCCTAACCTTAACCCTAGCTTCATAACCATATCCCAGTTCAACCCTAACTGTGACCTAAACCCTAACCTTAACCCTAGCTTCATAACCATATCCCAGTTCAACCCTAACTGTGACCTAAACCCTAACCTTAACCCTAGCTTCATAACCATATCCCAGTTCAACCCTAACTGTGACCTAAACCCTAACCATAACCCTAGCTTCATAACCATATCCCAGTTCAACCCTAACTGTGACCTAAACCCCTAACCTTAACCCTAGCTTCATAACCATATCCCAGTTCAACCCTAACTGTGACCTAAACCCTAACCTTAACCCTAGCTTCATAACCATATCCCAGTTCAACCCTAACTGTGACCTAAACCCCCTAAAACCTTAACTGTGACCCCTAGCTTCATAACCATATCCCAGTTCAACCCTAACTGTGACCTAAACCCTAACCTTAACCCTAGCTTCATAACCATATCCCAGTTCAACCCTAACTGTGACCTAAACCCTAACCTTAACCCTAGCTTCATAACCATATCCCAGTTTAACCCTAACTGTGACCTAAACCCTAACCATAACCCTAGCTTCATAACCATATCCCAGTTCAACCCTAACTGTGACCTAAACCCTAACCATAACCCTAGCTTCATAACCATATCCCAGTTCAACCCTAACTGTGACCTAAACCCTAACCTTAACCCTAGCTTCATAACCATATCCCAGTTCAACCCTAAGAAATAGGTTCTCATTCAACACAAAGGTTAGCTGTCAATATTTATATGGAAATAACTTTAAAAAATATTCTAATTTAATGAATATATTGAATGATCTCATTACTAAATTGAAGTCCCACTCAACAGCGGTTAGCTCCCCTCTTTCTGTCCTCAGACCTCTGATTATGTCTAGATCTCTTCATGCGCACCATGAAAGACCAACTGCTGCTGCTGGACTAGATCAGTGGCGATGGTCAAATGGTTATTAGAGAAAACAGTTGGTATCCAGCAGTGTGTGATAATCAGCTGGTTGGGAGAAACTCCCTCCTGTCTACCTCTGTATTCTCCCCATTACTACTGTATGTTTGATCACATAACGACAGTAGACCTAATGGTGTTACAGGCTGGAAGCAGCAGTGTGAGAGTGACAGGCAGTGATTTATGTTGTGTGTGTGTGTGTGTGTGTGTGTGTGTGTGTGTATTTCCCAGTAAGCATGATAATACGATGTCTGAAGAAGAATTGATCACTTAAGAACATAGGTGAGAGAGCACACAACAGGGAAGAGCAGGAGTGTGGAAAGAGAGAGGCCTCTATTCAATCTGTAGAGCGGAAAAGGGGGGGACATAAGACTGTAAAAACACCAGCTCCAAGTCATTTTAATTATGGAAATCTGTTCCCAAGTATTTCCATGCTTAATGGAGAGACACATGATCGTATACAACTGGTAGCAAGGGTTGAAATTATTATGTTTTAGTCAAACATTACATCGGTTTGTGCTTCTTGTGGTCAATTTGCAGTCTACAAATTATTTGTAATTATGTTCCCGGCACTCTGACCACTCAAGAAGAAATTGCCACGCGGCTGAATCTGGTTGATGATCCCTGGTCTACATGATGTAATTCAGCTTTACGAGATAAACAAATAATTACCACAGAATACTGCTGTTTTAGTCCCTCGATTTCTATAATTGGCTCTTGTTTTACAGTAATAAAAACAAAAACAAAAAATACTACAAACAGACTAAAGTGAGACATTTACCCCAGTGGTTTCCCTGTAAATGGTTAGTTAAGCTCTCTTCCCCCTCGGAGACTGTGTGTGTCACTTGTTTATTTACAGTAAACAGTGACTGTCCCTGCAGCAATTCTGCTTCTCACTATGAGAATCAATTCCTGTGTGTGTGTGTGTGTGCACGTTTTGGCTTTTGTCCTAACACTTGGGCAGGATCGAGTTTGGGAACCCCTGAACTAGGGGATAAAGGCTAATGTGTGAATATTATATGGTTTCCTAGTAGGGTCTATATGGCTAATACACAGGGCCATTATTTCATGTGTCAGACAGCCTCTCTATCTCTCAACCTTAGTAGTCAGTCTATCGTCAGAGCTTAAGTATGACTTAGACTTTTGGCTCTACTGTTTACCTGATGGGACTAGAGAAGAGATTCCTCCCACAGATCTCCAGCCTGACAACGTTGTCTGCCCTCTTCTCACTGTGTGAGTGCACATGGGTATGCATGTACGTCTGTGTCCATCCCTTACACAGGGTTCAATGAAGGGAATCCTTTTAGGTCCCTCTGCAGATCTAGGTTACAGGAAGCAGGGCCAACTGACCGGACTACCCAAAGCCTGCTGGGAGAATCACATAGTGAGACCAATAAAGACCAGGCCAGAGCCTTCGAATGTTATGGTGGGAAAGCAGAAGGGATGATTAAAGAACACAGTACTTCCTCCGTCCCTCTCTCTCTCCCCCTCCCTCCCTTCCGCCCTCTCTCTCGCTTTCTCGCTCTCTCCTCATCTGATTGGTGCATAAATCATGCTGACATCAGCACTGGTGGAAGTAGGGCCGCACCTGCGCACACACACATGGGTTGGGTGCCGCGCACACACACACACACACACATACACACACACACACACACACACAGCGACCACTCTCTGCTCCGCTCTGCAATGATGATGATCGTGAGGACATAGGACAACAGATCCCCCTGTTATCATTCCCTGACATTTAAAAACCCATTAACATCACTGAGGCTCGGAGCTGTGTGCGCTCCATATGGGAGAACACACGCCAGCGCTAAACGTTTACTAGCAGTATTAGAGATAATGAAGTGAAGCAAGAGCGTGTGTGTGTGTGTGTGTGTGGGTGTGTGTGTTTGACTGATCTCCCTGATAACCTGAGCCCAGATTGCACAGACAGTGGAGTAAATCAATCTTTAATAAGGCCTTCTCATCTGCTCTAGACTAGCAGGATTAAAGAGACAGAGAGCTCCGCTGCCATTACGAGGGTACAGCAGAGCTATAACCCTCACCCAGCCTTGGAGCCAGGACCCCTTTTACTTTGATTTATTCAGTGCCCCTCGTCTCTTGCCAGACCATCATTGTAAATAGGAATTTGTTGTTATTTGACGTGCCTGGTTAAATGAAGATTACAGATCTAAATAAGTAAAGAAATCCCAGAAATCCTCTAAGAATGTGGAGTATATCACTATTGTAAAAGCGATATGATACTAACTGACAAGGTTATTGTGAGCCTGGTGAGAGATCATGGCAGTATTCAATGTGATGCTGCATAGTGGCAGTTGAGGATTGAGTGCTGCTGTGTGTGATAATTGTGTAGCCAGCCCACTCATAGACATGTCTGCACTGTAAACAATCACTACTTACTATTTACAGCTAGCTGGTCTGGCCACTGGATTAATTTATGGTCTATTATTGTAAAGCCTATTGTACAGTGTGATGAAAGAGGTACTGTAATCACATACACAGGCTGGGAGAGTAGGGGCAACACTGGTAATGTATGTATTAGACACACTGACACAACAAGCTATATGAAATACAGTCTATTTAATGCACTGCTCATTAACAGTTGTAGATGTGCTGGAGAAGCAGTTCATTGTGTAGTAATGTACATTATGTGTGTGTGTGTGCGTGTGCGTGTGTGTGCATGTGTGTGCGTGTGTGTGTGTACGTGTGCGTGTGCACGCGTGTGTACGTGTGCGCGTGTGTGTGCGTGTGCGTGCGTGTGTGCGTGTGTGTGCGTGTGTGCGTGTGTGTGTGTGTGTGCGTGTGTGTGTGCGTGTCCGCGTGTGCGTGTGTGTGTGTGTGTGTGCTCTCTGAGTCAGAGATTGAGACTTTGGGGTTTAAGACTTTGGGGCAGCGGAGTCTGGCCAGTGGATTAGAACTAAAGCAGGGTTGTGTTGGGTTGATAGAGAGAGATGAGGAGGAGCACTAGAAACAGTCAACTGTAAACCCTCAAGTCCCTTACTGCCTGACTGAAGATGTGGACCTGTCAAAGTTTCACTGACTCTCACTTTCACTTTTAATACGGTGGGCCCAAAAGCATCAGTGACAATTTAAGTGTGTTTTGGATTGATTCCCAAATCATTATCTCACTAGTATTATTTTGTATCCATGTTGATGTGCTGAGTTTGTCTAAAACCAAATCGGCTAAACGCTTGAACCGCTAGTCTGTAAAATATGAACTTTATACTCCCTGAATATTGTATGATTTATTATTTCAGAGGATTATAACGTTCTGTTACTTTAACATTCTGTCTCTCCCTGTCCCGCGCTCTTGTCTCAGTCCTGCTGTCCTGTCTAGTCCAGAGTCACTATCGGGGCGATAGCTCAGACAGTCACACATCTATTAGATATCACAGATCATCACACAACCACCTCCCACAGCTCCCAGTGACATAGTCCTGATACACTGGCCCACAGTCTAAAGGAGGCTTAGACAAGGTCTGCTGCAGGAGGTATCAGACCTACCGCAGAGCCAGATAAAACCCTTCAGATCTACTGTCACTACTAGTGTCTGTCTCTCACCTCCAGCATGACAGCTTGTCTAACACTCTATCACTTTTATCACCAGAGCATAGTGGAACAGTGTGTGTGTGTGTGTTACCACTAGAACTTGCCTAAGCCTACAAGGACAATTTTTTTATGCACAGGCGACTACCTACTGCTGTCTCACCTCTTATCTTATCTCCTTCAACACTCTCCAACTCCCTGAACCCACTGACATCCTATCTGGGTGTTCATGTAGTGCCTACTGAGCTGTAGAGAGAACTAGAAGAGTACATGTCATGTGTTTAAAGACATGAATAATAAGTAGGTCATGTGAAAGTGGTAGATACGAAGGTTGTATCAATATTATTCTGGGCCAATCTGAGGCAGAAACCCATTGGGCATGATGCAGGTGGGATAATGATCTGATAGAGTGTTTGGCATGGCAGAAGTGTGATACATTCAGCAATCGTGGTAATTCCTCTACGTAGAAATCTGTTACAGTATTCTCATCAACTCAGTATTAATATTAGTTCAGGTATTTGTAAGTCAGTACAGTGCCTGTGTGTGATTGCTGTAAATACCTTCACCTAGATCAGTGACAGTATTTTAGAATTGAGGGTATTTGTATGTCAGTACAGCGAGTGTGGTTGCGCCCATATATGGGCTGTGAAAGGTGGGTCACTAAGCCGTCTGACCTCCTGCCTCATTTGCATGCGCCGGCCCCCCTGCCTGAGACGCCTTGACCTTTAGTAACCTTTGTCAGCTAATTAACAAACATAACAGAAAGAAACCTCACAGCACAGAGGCACACTCATGCACGCACGCACGCACGCACACACACGCTTCTGTGTCGTAATTCAAGACTCTCCTGTCTTTACAGAACAACCCTCTCTTAATCATGAGCTGAGCTGTTGATCTCTCTCTGCTGAAATAAGAACATTAAATCTCTCTCTCCTGTCCCCTGTTTCTTTTAAGTGTAATAATTCTCTAGGAGCTCATCACATGCTCCTCTCCCTCTCAGGCTAGTGTGTGTGTGTGTGTGTGTGTGTGTGTGTGTGTGTGTGTGTGTGTGTGTGTGTGTGTGTGTCACCACACACAAGTGTCACATAGTTTCTGTGTTTATTGTGAAATAGATGATCTGAGTTCTAATCTGTGGCGGGAGCAGATTATCATCTGAAAACACAGTGGTTTGAAGGATTGTGCAAACAAATCAATCCACTGCTACGGGCCCTACGGAAACACACACACTTCACATGAACACCCTTTGAGATGTCAGTGTTTGACACACTCTATACAAACTAGAGTTTCTCCTTCACTGAACACACAGCAAAACTTTTTCAAATGGTCCTTGACAATTTCCCTGACAAAGAGAGATAGACTGAATAAAAGGGATGACAGTTTGGATGAAAAAAAGTGATACATACAGGGACAGACAACAGTGACCCTTCTGGTGCCTCAGTGTCAGTCTGTCTCTGACCCACTGACAGGTCTGCAGCACTGGAGAACACAGTCAGAACCGTCCAGAGACTGAGAACGCAGCTCAGTCTACCACAGCACACAGAGACAGACAAAAGCATGGGTTCTCTATGGGCTATGTACTCCTTTGGGCCAAAGGAGAACTGTTGTTTTTCTTTCTCTCTCTTTCATTCATTGTTTCTTTCGTTCTGTCTCTTTTCCTCCCTGCCTCTAGTCTAGACTGATGTGGAGGACTCAGGTTTTTATCCTCCAAACATTCCGGTAAACACCCAGACACGACGCAACACACTCAGAGGAGCCTCAGGCCAGAGCAATCAATCAGTGCGAAAACAACCCAGAGAACAGGCAGTTGGTTTCTGCTCCATAAAACCGCCTATAGAACAACAACAGCCGCAATGCCTGGGACTCTGAAATAATACTCTCTCTTCTATCTCTCGCTCTTGCCATAAAACTGTGTGATGTATACTGCACACTGCCTGATCAAAGGCAGAAACAAAATCTCACCTGAATACAAAAGCATACTGTACACTTGGAACACTGCTTCTATTTCATCAATAACAGCAACCACCATTTCCCAGAGCAGCTACAAAACAATCTGGTTCTTAGGTTGAATCCCAATGACTTCAGAACTCTCCAACCTGGCGATATTATCATTAATATAAGGATCAAAGCGACACAAACACACCCTCTCATTGGCTGTGTGTGACTGAGCTCTGTAAGCCTATTGTGACAGCGAGCCAGAGAGCCACTAGTAGCATAGAGACACACACTTCTGTGTCGTAATTCAAGACTCTCCTGTCTTTACAGAACAACCCTCTCTTAATCATAAGCTGTGCTGTTGATCTCTCTGCTGGAATAAGAACATTAAATCTCTCTCTCCTGTCCTCTGTTTCTTTTAAGTGTAATAATTCTCTAGGAGCTCATCACATGCTCCTCTCCCTCTCAGGCTGTGTGTGTGTGTGTGTGTGTGTGTGTGTGTGTGTGTGTGTGTGTGTGTGTGTGTGTGTGTGTGTGTGTGTGTGTGTGTGTGTGTGTGTGTGTGTGTGTGTGTGTGTGTGTGTGTGTGTGTGTGTGTGTGTGTGTGTGTGTGTGTGTGTGTGTGTGTGTGTGTTTGCGTTTTTGTCCCAGAGTTTGGGAACCCCTGGACTAGGGGATAAAGGCTAATGTGTGAACATTATATGGTTTCCTAGTAGGGTCTATATGGCTAAAATTGTATCTTATTTATTTATTTCTATTGAACCTTTATTTAACTAGGCAAGTCAGTTAAGAACCAATTCTTATTTACAGTGACGTGGACGACCCTGGGCCAATTGTGCGCCGCCCTATGGGACTCCCAATCACGGCCGGCTGTGATATAGCCTGGATTCACGCCTCTAGCACTGAGATGCAGTGCCTTAGACCACTGCACCACTCGGGACAGACTGCTGCGCCACTCGAGAGATTATGACAGGGTCTATTTGGCTGAAACACAAGGCCATTATGACAGGGTCTATATGGCTGAAACACAAGGCCATTATAACAGGGTCTATATGGCTGAAACACAGGGCCATTATGACAGGGTCTATATGGCTGAAACACAATGCCATTATGACAGGGTCTATATGGCTGAAACACAAGGCCATTATGACAGGGTCTATATGGCTGAAACACGAGGCCATTATGACAGGATCTATATGACTGAAACACGAGGCCATTGTGACAAGTTGACAACCGGAAATAAAGATATTTCACAATAATATGTTTTCTGTCAAAAATTGTACACACACTCATACACCAGAAACGCACATGCATACAATACCTTTCCCTTTGTTGCTGTCTTGGCTCGAGCTGGTGTGGTGAGATTTGGGATATTTGTGTCACTGCTGTTTTTTAAAATTTAGATTGGACAATCTGAGCCTCACTCTATTTGACTGTTTTTCTGCTTTTTGTTTACTGAACCAGAGACAGAGAGGAGGGAGGGATGAGGAGAAGAAGTCAACAAAGGGATGCTGAGGGATGAGAGTGAGATATCAGAAAGGAAGGATAGTGGGGGCTGAATGAAGGAGCGTATCAGACATACAGTAGTTAGTCTCTGAGGTCAGGTTTAAGACACATTCTAAACTAGCACAACAAACGCTTGGGAACCAGGCCGCATTGTCCTCTAACTGCTGAAAGAAACAACCGTACAGTATCTCTCTCTCCCACTCCCTCACTCCCACACACACACACACACACACACACACACACACACACAGCGCTGCTATCTGGTGAGAGAATAGAGTGTCCTTTATTGTTCCCTGAGTGGTGCTGTGTGGTGCTGTGTTAGGGTTGATTGCTACTGGTTTACATAAGGGTATTAAACAGAGCCCAGCCCTATCTTTCTGTCTCAGCCAGTCACACAGATTTGTGCTGCTGCTGTTATTTCCAAAGAGGATTGGGATCCACTAGCAGAGTAGAGAATAGATAGCCTACTGATATTACAATATCCCTCTTCCTCTGCCTTATGCAGAAACGGAGTGTGTGTGTTTGAGTATTCATGTGACGTGAGTCTCGGTACACCTTCAGAGTGGTTGGAGGTGATGGAACAGAGGAGAGTCGATAACTCCATCCTCAACTCCTCTTTCTCTCTGTCTTTCTCTCCCTCTGTGTCTGTGTGTTCCTAGCCTCCTCTGGGATAGTGAGGGACAGACAGAGAGAACAGCAGCAGAACAGAGAGAGAGGCCGTGTTTCATTTTCAGCGCTGTCCCTGACACGGAGGATCTAAGCCTGTCACACACACACACCCCGGGTCAGCACACGGATCCCCAATGAGTCAGAGAATAATAATAAGTGAAACTTCCTCTCTCCCAGTCAGTCTGAGACAGCCAGTCCAGTCATGGCCACGGCTCAGCTAAATCAATACCACTATCCATCATCTTTATTCTAGGATGAAACACACATCTATCAGCATACAGTGATCATCGTCTCTTTAGCACAATGACTCTCCAGAGAACAACTGTAGAGGTATATGTCAGTTTGATGCTTTGTGTGTATAGTCCTGCTCTACACTCAAACAAATGCTGGGTTGTTTTGTTGACCCAACTGCTGAGTTGCAGGTGTTGGGCCTCTTAGTTGGGATGTTTTTTTTTTTTTTTTTTTCTAAAACTGCTGGGTTATTGATGCTGGCTTATTGATGCTGGGTTATTGATGCTGGGTTATTGGTTCTGGGTTATTGATGCTGGGTTGTTGGTTCTGGGTTATTGATGCTGGGTTATTGGTTCTGGGTTATTGGTTCTGGGTTATTGATGCTGGGTTATTGGTTCTGGGGTTATTGGTTCTGGGTTGTTGGTGCTGGGTTATTGATGCTGGGTTATTGGTTCTGGGTTATTGGTTATGGGTTATTGATGCTGGGTTATTGGTTCTGGGTTATTGATGCTGGGTTATTGGTTCTGGGTTATTGATGCTGGGTTATTGGTTCTGGGTTATTGATGCTGGGTTATTGGTTCTGGGTTATTGGTGCTGGGTTATTGGTATTGGGTTATTGATTCTGGGTTATTGGTTCTGGGTTATTGATGCTGGGTTATTGGTTCTGGGTTATTGGTTCTGGGTTATTGATGCTGGGTTATTGGTTCTGGGTTATTGATGCTGGGTTATTGGTTCTGGGTTATTGGTTCTGGGTTATTGATGCTGGATTATTGGTTCTGGGTTATTGATGCTGGGTTATTGATGCTGGGTTATTGATGCTGGGTTATTGGTTCTGGGTTATTGGTGCTGGGTTATTGGTGCTGGGTTATTGGTTCTGGGTTATTGGTTCTGGGTTATTGGTTCTGGGTTATTGATGCTGGTTTATTGGTTCTGGGTTATTGGTTCTGGGTTATTGGTTCTGGGTTATTGGTTCTGGGTTATTGATGCTGGGTTGTTGGTTCTGGGTTATTGATGCTGGGTTGTTGGTTCTGGGTTATTGATGCTGGGTTGTTGGTTCTGGGTTATTGATTCTGGGTTATTGGTTCTGGGTTATTGATGCTGGGTTATTGGTTCTGGGTTATTGGTTCTGGGTTATTGGTGCTGGGTTATTGGTGCTGGGTTATTGAGATATGACCCCCACGCTGGTATAAAGGATTTGGAGACAGGTGCAGGAATACACAATAGGGGTTTGTAATACACCCAAAACAAACACGTATACAAAAACCCTGGGCTGTACCCAAACAAAAGAGCGAGGGTAAACCTGTTTGAACGACACGGGATGATACCCATAATACACAATATATATAAAGCACGCAGCATAACAGCTGCACCAACGCATAGGTACTCACACGACCAACAGACATGGGAACAGAGGGCACATATATAACATACTAATCAGGGGAAATGGGAACCAGGTGTGTGTAATAAGACAGTCCAGGGTTGATGATGATGAATCCCGTTCAGTGAAGCCTAGAAAGCTGGTGACGTCGACCTCCGGAACTGGTGAACAGAATGAGCAGCAGTACCGGGGGATCCGTGACAAGACCAGAAGACTGGAGGTGTAGTTTAGTTGAGGCGTGGCTTTCAAATAGTTATTTTTAGCCACCCAAGAGAGTAAATGTCCTTCCTGTTCATCTGTTCTGTTGTATAGTTATCACATGTTAAGGTCGCACATTTACATTTTTGTAGCTTCAATTACGCTTCCAGTTCCTTATTGTGGGGATACAGTAAGGTGGTATACCTTATTATAATATGTAATAAATTATCTTAATATTATGGAAGAATGTGTTTACCCAACTGATGGTTAAATGGACCCATGTTTGGGATATCCCAACAACCCAACTTGAGCACATGTCCCGGAAAGTTCTGTGCACGGCCCTGTGCCCAGAGCTGAGTTACCAAATAACCCACATGTAGTACTTTTTGTGTGAGTAATGGAGGCAATACAACAGATCAGAGAGCTAAATCTATAAACAAACACATAATTCATTCAGTAGCCAATCAGAGGGCTAATTCAGTAGCTAGTCAAGTAGTAGGTGAGTCCAGTAGGGCCACAAAGGAGCACTGGTTGCCGTAGCGTCACACATCTCTCCCCCTGGCACTCGCTGTCACACATTATATACTGTCCTCATAAAGCCTACCATCAAACTGTTACTGCTCCACCGCTACAGTCCACTGCGCCAATACAACCAACAAATTACCAACGCAGCCACTGTGTGTGTGTGTGTGTGTGTGTGTGTGTGTGTGTGTGTGATGTAGTGTGTAAGTGCAGTGCGCACTTGGTTGTGTTTTCTGATATGATCCCATACTATATTTATCTTGGTTGTGTTTTCTGATATGATCCCATACTATATTTATCTTGGTTGTGTTTTCTGATATGATCCATTACTATATTTATCTTGGTTGTGTTTTCTGATATGATCCATTACTATATTTCACTTGGTTGTGTTTTCTGATATGATCCCATACTATATTTATCTTGGTTGTGTTTTCTGATATGATCCATTACTATATTTTGCTTGGTTGCTATTTATATTGACCCATCTCTCGCTCTCTTCTTTCTGACTCTCTCTCTTTGACTCTCTCTCTCCCGCTCCGTCTCTGTCACTCTTTCTCACTATAATATAATGTTTCTGTAGTAAGTTGTGATTCCATGTGTAGTTTCAGATGTATAGTGTTGCCTGGTCTGGTTTACTGCTGGTAAGGCATCATACCATATACACTGCTCTGTGTTTGACCCTGGTTCTGTATGCTAAGTACAATACACTAATTACTACAGCATCTTCTCTGTATGAGCAGCATCACTCACTAGGGTGATAATCTAGCTCTGTTAAAATAAGACACACACACACACTTTTTGGGAGAGCACACACATGTATACCCCTTTGACAGTTTACCGAATGTATCACCATATTCATTGCTTCTCTTCTTCCAGACAGAAACTGAATTAAAAATGATGACGATAATGACGATTTAGTTTGCTATTCCATTCAATTCTATCCCGTTTTTACTTCATTCGTTTAATTTCCGACTATTGTTATTACAGTAGAGCAGAATCGCAGAAGTATTCTCTCCACTATGGCGGTGTGAAATACTAGCTAATGTTATCCTTCTCCAGTCCCCCAGAGTGGACCATTGATTTGCAGGTGATTTGCTGCTTTCTGTGCTTTAATTGTAATAAAGTGGAGACGTTGGCTAGGTGGCATCTATCAATAGGCCACTCTGTAGTTAAACTCTGGTCACTCTGGTCCCACAAATACACTACACTCTCTCAGAGATACTGGACCCTGGTAAGAACTGCATAGCTAAAATGATGTACCATATTTGTGCGTGTGTGTGTCACAACATCCAAACCAATGTCTATGTTGGCATTAAACAAATGATATAGCTAGTGATATTAAATTACACACTTTTTTTTACACAGCAGGACACACACTCACATGGAGAGATGAGACTGATGAGTGAAGAGCACCTTTTCCCATCGGTTTAATTATAGGAAACAGACTACAGACAAACATACTGTTTCAACAGGACCACAGCTGGACTGGACATATGTAGAGGGAGGAATGATAGAAAAACAGAATGGGAGAAAGTATGTGTGTGTGTGTGTGTGTGTGTGTGTGTGTGTGTGTGTGTGTGTGTGTGTGTGTGTGTGTGTATACACTATCACAGCTGCCTCCAGCAGCTGGATTCATACGGCTAGTCTATCAGTCAGTGTGGAGTCTCTGGTAGATGACTGGAACTGTGGAGAGACAGAGATGAAATAAGACATAGACAGAGTATGGAGAGGGAGAAATAAGACAGAGACGGAGTATGGAGAGGGAGAAATAAGACAGACAGTGTATGGAGAGGGAGAAACAAGACAGAGACAGTGTATGGAGAGGGAGAAATAAGACTGTGTGTGGAGAAGGGGAAATAAGACAGACGGAGTATGGAGAGGGAGAAATAAGACAGAGACAGTGTATGGAGAGGGAGAAATAGGACAGAGGCAGTGTATGGAGAGGGAGAAATAAGACTGTGTATGGGTAGGGAGAAATAAGACAGACGGAGTATGGAGAGGGAGAAATAAGACAGAGACAGTGTGTGGAGAGGGAGAAATAAGACTGTATGGAGAGGGAGAAACAAGACAGAGACAGAGTATGGAGAGGGAGAAATAAGACTGATACAGTGTGTGGAGGGGGAGAAATAAGACAGAGACAGTGTGTGGAGAGGGAGAAATAAGACAGAGACAGTATGGAGAGGGAGAAATAAGACAGAGACAGAGTATGGGGAGGGAGAAACAAGACTGATACAGTGTGTGGAGGGGGAGAAATAAGACGATACAGTGTATGGAGAGGGAGAAATAAGACTGATACAGTGTGTGGAGGGGGAGAAATAAGACCGATACAGTGTATGGAGAGGGAGAAACAAGACAGAGACAGAGTATGGAGAGGGAGAAATAAGACAGAGTGTATGGAGAGGGAGAAATAAGACAGAGACAGTGTATGGAGAAATAGGACAGAGACAGTGTATGGAGAGGGAGAAATAGGACAGAGACAGTGTATGGAGAGGGAGAAATAAGACTGTGTATGGGTAGGGAGAAATAAGGCAGACAGAGTATGGAGAGGGAGAAATAAGACAGAGACAGTGTATGGAGAGGGAGAAATAAGACCGATACAGTGTATGGAGAGGGAGAAATAAGACAGAGACAGTGTATGGAGAGGGAGAAACAAGACAGAGACAGAGTATGGAGAGGGAGAAATAAGACTGATACAGTGTGTGGAGGGGGAGAAATAAGACCGATACAGTGTATGGAGAGGGAGAAATAAGACAGAGACAGAGTATGGAGAGGGAGAAACAAGACAGAGACAGAGTATGGAGAGGGAGAATAAGACAGACGGAGTATGGAGAGGGAGAAATAAGACAGAGACAGTGTATGGAGAGGGAGAAATAAGACAGAGAATGGAGAGGGAGAAATAAGACAGACAGTGTATGGGAGGGAGAAACAAGACAGAGACAGTGTATGGAGAGGGAGAAATAAGACAGAGACAGAGTATGGGGAGGGAGAAACAAGACAGAGTATGGAGAGGGAGAATAAGACAGACGGAGTATGGAGAGGGAGAAATAAGACCGATACAGTGTATGGAGAGGGAGAAATAAGACAGAGACAGAGTATGGAGAGGGAGAAACAAGACAGAGACAGAGTATGGAGAGGGAGAATAAGACAGACGGAGTATGGAGAGGGAGAAATAAGACAGAGACTCTGTATGGAGAGGGAGAAACAAGACAGAGAATGGAGAGGGAGAAATAAGACTGATACAGTGTGTGGAGGGGGAGAAATAAGACCGATACAGTGTATGGAGAGGGAGAAATAAGACAGAGACAGAGTATGGAGAGGGAGAAACAAGACAGAGACAGAGTATGGAGAGGGAGAAATAAGACAGAGACAGAGTATGGAGAGGGAGATATAAGACAGAGACAGTGTATGGAGAGGGAGAAACAAGACAGAGACAGTGTATGGAGAAATAGGACAGAGACAGTGTATGGAGAGGGAGAAATAGGACAGAGACAGTGTATGGAGAGGGAGAAATAAGACAGAGACAGAGTATGGAGAGGGAGAAATAAGACAGAGACAGTGTATGGAGAGGGAGAAACAAGACAGAGACAGAGTATGGAGAGGGAGAAATAAGACAGACGGAGTATGGAGAGGGAGAAATAAGACAGAGACAGTGTATGGAGAGGGAGAAATAAGACGGATACAGTGTGTGGAGGGGGAGAAATAAGACCGATACAGTGTATGGAGGGGGAGAAATAAGACCGATACAGTGTATGGAGAGGGAGAAATAAGACAGAGACAGAGTATGGAGAGGGAGAAACAAGACAGAGACAGAGTATGGAGAGGGAGAATAAGACAGACGGAGTATGGAGAGGGAGAAATAAGACAGAGACTCTGTATGGAGAGGGAGAAACAAGACAGAGACAGAGTATGGAGAGGGAGAAATAAGACAGAGACAGAGTATGGGGAGGGAGAAACAAGACAGAGAATGGAGAGGGAGAAATAAGACAGAGACAGAGTATGGAGAGGGAGAAATAAGACAGAGACAGAATATGGAGAGGGAGAAATAAGACAGACGGAGTATGGAGAGGGAGAAATAAGACAGAGACAGTGTATGGAGAGGGAGAAATAAGACTGATACAGTGTGTGGAGGGGGAGAAATAAGACCGATACAGTGTATGGAGAGGGAGAAATAAGACAGAGACAGTATGGAGAGGGAGAAACAAGACAGAGACAGAGTATGGAGAGGGAGAAATAAGACAGAGAATGGAGAGGGAGAAATAAGACAGACGGAGTATGGAGAGGGAGAAATAAGACAGAGACAGAGTATGGGGAGGGAGAAACAAGACAGAGAATGGAGAGGGAGAAATAAGACAGACGGAGTATGGAGAGGGAGAAATAAGACAGAGAAAGTGTATGGAGAGGGAGAAATAAGACTGATACAGTGTGTGGAGGGGGAGAAATAAGACTGATACAGTGTATGGAGAGGGAGAAATAAGACAGAGACAGTGTATGGAGAGGGAGAAATAAGACTGATACAGTGTGTGGAGGGGGAGAAATAAGACAGAGACAGAATATGGAGAGGGAGAAATAAGACAGAGACAGTGTATGGAGAGGGAGAATAAGACTGATACAGTGTGTGGAGGGGGAGAAATAAGACCGATACAGTGTATGGAGAGGGAGAAATAAGACTGTGTATGGGTAGGGAGAAATAAGACAGACAGAGTATGGAGAGGGAGAAATAAGACAGAGACAGTGTATGGAGAGGGAGAAATAAGACTGTGTATGGAGAGGGAGAAATAACACAGAGTATGGAGAGGGAGAAACAAGACAGAGACAGAGTATGGAGAGGGAGAAATAAGACAGACGGAGTATGGAGAGGGAGAAATAAGACAGAGACAGTGTATGGAGAGGGAGAAATAAGACAGAGACAGTGTATGGAGAGGGAGAAATAAGACAGAGACAGTGTATGGAGAAATAGGACAGAGACAGTGTATGGAGAGGGAGAAATAGGACAGAGACAGTGTATGGAGAGGGAGAAATAAGACTGTGTATGGGTAGGGAGAAATAAGGCAGACAGAGTATGGAGAGGGAGAAATAAGACAGAGACAGTGTATGGAGAGGGAGAAATAAGACTGTGTATGGAGAGGGAGAAATAACACAGAGTATGGAGAGGGAGAAACAAGACAGAGACAGAGTATGGAGAGGGAGAAATAAGACAGACGGAGTATGGAGAGGGAGAAATAAGACAGAGACAGTGTATGGAGAGGGAGAAATAAGACGGATACAGTGTGTGGAGGGGGAGAAATAAGACCGATACAGTGTATGGAGGGGGAGAAATAAGACCGATACAGTGTATGGAGAGGGAGAAATAAGACAGAGACAGTGTATGGAGAGGGAGAAATAAGACTGATACAGTGTGTGGAGGGGGAGAAATAAGACCGATACAGTGTATGGAGAGGGAGAAATAAGACAGAGACAGAGTATGGAGAGGGAGAAACAAGACAGAGACAGAGTATGGAGAGGGAGAAATAAGACAGAGACAGAGTATGGAGAGGGAGAAACAAGACAGAGACAGAGTATGGAGAGGGAGAAATAAGACAGACGGAGTATGGAGAGGGAGAAATAAGACAGAGACAGTGTATGGAGAGGGAGAAATAAGACAGAGACAGTGTATGGAGAGGGAGAAATAAGACGGATACAGTGTGTGGAGGGGGAGAAATAAGACCGATACAGTGTATGGAGAGGGAGAAATAAGACAGAGACAGTGTATGGAGAGGGAGAAATAAGACTGATACAGTGTGTGGAGGGGGAGAAATAAGACCGATACAGTGTATGGAGAGGGAGAAATAAGACAGAGACAGAGTATGGAGAGGGAGATATAAGACAGAGACAGTGTATGGAGAGGGAGAAACAAGACAGAGACAGTGTATGGAGAAATAGGACAGAGACAGTGTATGGAGAGGGAGAAATAGGACAGAGACAGTGTATGGAGAGGGAGAAATAACACAGAGTGTATGGAGAGGGAGAAATAAGACAGAGACAGTGTATGGAGAAATAGGACAGAGACAGTGTATGGAGAGGGAGAAATAAGACAGACGGAGTATGGAGAGGGAGAAATAAGACAGAGACAGTGTATGGAGGGGGAGAAATAAGACCGATACAGTGTATGGAGAGGGAGAAATAAGACAGAGACAGTGTATGGAGAGGGAGAAATAAGACTGATACAGTGTGTGGAGGGGGAGAAATAAGACCGATACAGTGTATGGAGAGGGAGAAATAAGACAGAGACAGTATGGAGAGGGAGAAATAAGACAGAGACTCTGTATGGAGAGGGAGAAACAAGACAGAGACAGAGTATGGAGAGGGAGAAATAAGACAGAGACAGAGTATGGGGAGGGAGAAACAAGACAGAGAATGGAGAGGGAGAAATAAGACAGACGGAGTATGGAGAGGGAGAAATAAGACAGACAGAGTATGGAGAGGGAGAAATAAGACAGAGACAGAGTATGGAGAGGGAGAAATAAGACAGAGACAGTGTATGGAGAGGGAGAAATAAGACAGAGACAGTGTATGGAGAGGGAGAAATAAGACGGATACAGTGTGTGGAGGGGGAGAAATAAGACCGATACAGTGTATGGAGGGGGAGAAATAAGACCGATACAGTGTATGGAGAGGGAGAAATAAGACAGAGACAGAGTATGGAGAGGGAGAAACAAGACAGAGACAGAGTATGGAGAGGGAGAAATAAGACAGAGACAGAGTATGGAGAGGGAGAAATAAGACAGAGACAGTGTGCGGAGAGGGAGAAATAAGACAGAGACAGAGTATGGAGAGGGAGAAACAAGACAGAGACAGAGTATGGAGAGGGAGAAATAAGACAGACAGAGTATGGAGAGGGAGAAATAAGACAGAGACAGAATATGGAGAGGGAGAAATAAGACAGAGACAGTGTATGGAGAGGGAGAAATAAGAAGACTGTGTATGGGAGGGAGAAATAAGACAGAGACAGAGTATGGAGAGGGAGAAATAAGACAGAGACAGAGTATGGAGAGGGAGAAACAAGACAGAGAATGGAGAGGGAGAAATAAGACAGACAGAGTATGGAGAGGGAGAAATAAGACAGATACAGTGTATGGAGGGGGAGAAATAAGACAGATACAGTGAATGGAGAGGGAGAAATAAGACAGAGATACAGTGTATGGAGAGGGAGAAATAAGACAGAGACAGTGTATGGAGAGGGAGAAATAAGACTGATACAGTGTGTGGAGGGGGAGAAATAAGACTGATACAGTGTGTGGAGGGGGAGAAATAAGACCGATACAGTGTATGGAGAGGGAGAAATAAGACAGAGACAGAGTATGGAGAGGGAGAAATAAGACAGAGACAGAGTATGGGGAGGGAGAAACAAGACAGAGTATGGAGAGGGAGAATAAGACAGACGGAGTATGGAGAGGGAGAAATAAGACAGAGACAGTGTATGGAGAGGGAGAAACAAGACAGAGACAGTGTATGGAGAGGGAGAAATAAGACAGACAGAGTATGGAGAGGGAGAAATAAGACAGAGACAGTGTATGGAGAGGGAGAAATAAGACAGAGACAGTGTATGGAGAGGGAGAAATAAGACAGAGACATGTATGGAGGGAGAAATAAGACAGACAGTGTATGGAGAGGGAGAAATAAGACAGAGACAGTGTATGGAGAGGGAGAAATAAGACAGAGACAGTGTATGGAGAGGGGAGAAATAAGACAGAGTATGGGAGGAGAAATAAGACAGAGACAGAGTATGGAGAGGGAGAAATAAGACAGAGACAGTGTATGGAGAGGGAGAAATAAGACTGATACAGTGTATGGAGAGGGAGAAATAAGACAGAGACAGTGTATGGAGAGGGAGAAATAAGACAGAGACAGTATGGAGAGGGAGAAATAAGACAGAGACAGTGTATGGAGAGGGAGAAATAAGACAGAGACAGTGTATGGAGAGGGAGAAATAAGACAGAGACAGAGTATGGAGAGGGAGAAACAAGACAGAGACAGTGTATGGAGAGGGAGAAATAAGACTGATACAGTGTGTGGAGGGGGAGAAATAAGACCGATACAGTGTATGGAGAGGGAGAAATAAGACAGAGACAGTGTATGGAGAGGGAGAAATAAGACTGATACAGTGTGTGGAGGGGGAGAAATAAGACCGATACAGTGTATGGAGAGGGAGAAATAAGACAGAGACAGAGTATGGAGAGGGAGAAATAAGACAGAGACAGAGTATGGAGAGGGAGAAATAAGACAGAGACGGAGTATGGAGAGGGAGAAATAAGACTGTGAGAGGGAGAATAAGACATATGGAGTATGGGGAGAAATAAGACAGAGACAGTGTATGGAGAGGGAGAAATAAGACAGACGGAGTATGGAGAGGGAGAAACAAGACAGAGACAGTGTATGGAGAGGGAGAAATAGGACAGAGACAGTGTATGGAGAGGAGAAATAAGACTGTGTATGGGAGGGAGAAATAAGACAGATGGAGTATGGAGAGGGAGAAATAAGACAGAGACAGTGTATGGAGAGGGAGAAATAAGACTGTGTACAGGTGTGGAGGGAGAAATAAGACAGACAGAGTATGGACAGGGAGAAATAAGACAGAGACAGAGTATGGAGAGGGAGAAATAAGACAGAGACAGAGTATGGAGAGGGAGAAATAAGACAGACGGAGTATGGAGAGGGAGAAATAAGACAGAGACAGTGTATGGAGAGGGAGAAATAAGACTGATACAGTGTGTGGAGGGGGAGAAATAAGACCGATACAGTGTATGGAGAGGGAGAAATAAGACAGAGACAATATGGAGAGGGAGAAATAGGACAGAGACAGTGTATGGGGAGGGAGAAATAAGACAGACAGTGTATGGAGAGGGAGATATAAGACAGAGACAGTGTATGGAGAAGGAGATATAAGACAGAGACAGTGTATGGAGAGGGAGAAATAAGACAGAGACAGTGTATGGAGAGGGAGAAATAAGACAGAGACAGAGTATGGAGAGGGAGAAATAAGACAGTGTATGGAGAGGGAGAAATAAGACAGACGGAGTGGAGAGGGAGAATAAGACAGAGACAGAGTATGGAGAGGGAGAAATAAGACAGAGACAGTGTATGGAGAGGGAGAAATAAGACAGAGACAGTGTGTGAGAGGGAGAAATAAGACAGAGACAGTGTATGGAGAGGGAGAAATAAGACAGAGACAGTGTATGGAGAGGGAGAAATAAGACTGATACAGTGTATGGAGAGGAGAAATAAGAGACAGTGTATGGAGAGGGAGAAATAAGACAGAGACAGAGTATGGAGAGGGAGAAACAAGACAGTGTATGGGAGGGAGAAATAAGACAGACAGAGTATGGAGAGGGAGAAATAAGACAGAGACAGTGTATGGAGAGGGAGAAATACAGACTGTGTATGGAGAGGGAGAAATAAGACAGACGGAGGGGAGAAATAAGACAGAGTATGGAGAGGGAGAAATAAGACAGAGACAGAGTATGGAGAGGGAGAAATAAGACAGAGACAGTGTGTGGAGAGGGAGAAATAAGTGTATGGAGAGGGAGAAATAAGACAGAGACAGAGTATAAGACAGGATGGGGAGGGAGAAATAAGACAGAGACAGTGTATGGAGAGGGAGAAATAAGACAGAGACAGTGTATGGAGAGGGAGAAATAAGACAGAGACAGTGTATGGAGAGGGAGAAATAAGACAGACAGTGTATGGAGGGGGAGAAATAAGACAGAGACAGTGTATGGAGAGGGAGAAATAAGACAGAGATGGGTATGGAGAGGGAGAAATAAGACAGACAGAGTATGGAGAGGGAGAAATAAGACTGTGTATGGAGAGGGAGAAATAAGACAGAGACAGAATATGGAGAGGGAGAAATAAGACAGACGGAGTATGGAGAGGGAGAAATAAGACAGACGGAGTATGGAGAGGGAGAAATAAGACTGATACAGTGTGTGGAGGGGGAGAAATAAGACCGATACAGTGTATGGAGAGGGAGAAATAAGACTGTGTATGGGTAGGGAGAAATAAGACAGACAGAGTATGGAGAGGGAGAAATAAGACAGAGACAGTGTATGGAGAGGGAGAAATAAGACTGTGTATGGAGAGGGAGAAACAAGACAGAGACAGAGTATGGAGAGGGAGAAATAAGACAGACGGAGTATGGAGAGGGAGAAATAAGACAGAGACAGTGTATGGAGAGGGAGAAATAAGACAGAGACAGTGTGTGGAGGGGGAGAAATAAGACCGATACAGTGTATGGAGAGGGAGAAATAAGACAGAGACAGTATGGAGAGGGAGAAACAAGACAGAGACAGCGTATGGAGAGGGAGAAATAAGACAGAGACAGTGTATGGAGAGGGAGAAACAAGACAGAGACAGAGTATGGAGAGGGAGAAACAAGACAGAGACAGTGTATGGAGAGGGAGAAATAAGACTGATACAGTGTGTGGAGGGGGAGAAATAAGACCGATACAGTGTATGGAGAGGGAGAAATAAGACAGAGACAGTGTATGGAGAGGGAGAAATAAGACTGATACAGTGTGTGGAGGGGGAGAAATAAGACGATACAGTGTATGGAGAGGGAGAAATAAGACAGAGACAGAGTATGGAGAGGGAGAATAAGACAGAGACAGAGTATGGAGAGGGAGAAACAAGACAGAGACAGAGTATGGAGAGGGAGAAATAAGACTGTGTCTGGAGAGGGAGAAATAAGACAGAGGAGTATGGGAGAAATAAGACAGAGACAGTGTATGGAGAGGGAGAAATAAGACAGACAGAGTATGGAGAGGGAGAAACAAGACAGAGACAGTGTATGGAGAGGGAGAAATAAGACAGAGACAGTGTATGGAGAGGGAGAAATAAGACTGTGTATGGGTAGGAGAAATAAGACAGACAGAGTATGGAGAGGGAGAAATAAGACAGAGACAGTGTATGGAGAGGGAGAAATAAGACTGTGTATGGAGAGGGAGAAATAAGACAGAGACAGAGTATGGAGGGAGAATAAGACAGAGACAGAGTATGGAGAGGGAGAAACAAGACAGAGACAGAGTATGGAGAGGGGAGAAATAAGACAGACAGAGTATGGAGAGGGAGAAATAAGACAGAGACAGTGTATGGAGAGGGAGAAATAAGACTGATACAGTGTGTGGAGGGGGAGAAATAAGACCGATACAGTGTATGGAGAGGGAGAAATAAGACAGAGGCAATGGAGAGGGAGAAATAAGACAGAGACAGTGTATGGAGAGGGAGAAATAAGACAGAGACAGTGTATGGAGAGGGAGAAATAAGACAGAGACAGAGTATGGAGAGGGAGAAATAAGACAGACAGAGTATGGAGAGGGAGAAGACAAGACAGAGTATGGAGAGGGAGAAATAAGACAGAGACAGAGTATGGAGAGGGAGAAATAAGACAGTGTATGGAGAGGGAGAATAAGACAGAGACAGAGTATGGAGAGGGAGAAATAAGACAGAGACAGTGTATGGAGAGGGAGAAATAAGACAGAGACAGTGTATGGAGAGGGAGAAATAAGACAGAGACAGTGTATGGAGAGGAGAAATAAGACAGAGACAGTGTATGGAGAGGGAGAAATAAGACAAGACAGAGTATGGAGAGGGAGAAATAAGACAGAGAGTATGGAGAGGGAGATATAAGACAGAGACAGTGTGGAGAGGGAGAAATAAGACTGTGTATGGAGAGGGAGAAATAAGACAGACGGAGTGGGAGAAATAAGACAGAGTGTGGAGAGGGAGAAATAAGACAGAGACAGTTTATGGAGAGGGAGAAATAAGACAGAGACAGTGTGTGGAGAGGGAGAAATAAGACTGTATGGAGAGGAGAAATAAGACAGACGGAGATGGAGGAGATATACAGAGAGTGTATGGGGAGGGAGAAATAAGACAGAGACAGTGTATGGAGAGGGAGAAATAAGACAGAGACAGTGTATGGAGAGGAGAAATAAGACAGAGACAGTGTATGGAGAGGGAGAAATAAGACAGACAGTGTATGGAGAGGGAGAAATAAGACAGAGACAGTGTATGGAGAGGGAGAAATAAGACTACAGTGTATGGGAGGGAGAAATAAGACAGACAGAGTATGGAGAGGGAGAAATAAGACTGTGTATGGAGAGGGAGAAATAAGACAGAGAGAGAGTATGGAGAGGGAGAAACAAGACAGAGACAGTGTATGGAGAGGGAGAAATAAGACAGACGACAGTGTATGGAGAGGGAGAAATAAGACAGAGACAGTGTATGGAGAGGGAGAAATAAGACAGAGACAGTGTATGGAGAGGGAGAAATAAGACTGTGTATGGGTAGGGAGAAATAAGACAGACGGAGTATGGAGAGGGAGAAATAAGACAGAGACAGTGTATGGAGAGGAGAAATAAGACAGAGACAGAGTATGGAGAGGGAGAAATAAGACAGAGACAGAGTATGGAGAGGGAGAAATAAGACAGACAGAGTATGGAGAGGGAGAAATAAGACAGAGACAGTGTATGGAGAGGGAGAAATAAGACAGAGATGGAGTATGGAGAGGGAGAAATAAGACAGAGACAGAGTATGGAGAGGGAGAAATAAGACAGAGAGATGGAGGGAGAAATAAGACAGAGACAGTTTATGGAGAGGGAGAAACAAGACAGAGACAGAGTATGGACAGGGAGAAATAAGACAGAGACAGAGTATGGAGAGGGAGAAATAAGACAGAGACAGAGTATGGAGAGGGAGAAATAAGACAGAGACAGTGTATGGAGAGGGAGAAATAAGACTGATACAGTGTGTGGAGGGGGAGAAATAAGACCGATACAGTGTATGGAGAGGGAGAAATAAGACAGAGACAGTATGGAGAGGGAGAAATAAGACAGAGACAGAGTATGGAGAGGGAGAAATAAGACAGAGACAGAGTATGGAGAGGGAGAAACAAGACAGAGACAGAGTATGGAGAGGGAGAAATAAGACAGACAGAGTATGGAGAGGGAGAAATAAGACAGA
Source organism: Oncorhynchus tshawytscha (assembly GCF_018296145.1). Lineage (NCBI taxonomy): Eukaryota > Metazoa > Chordata > Actinopteri > Salmoniformes > Salmonidae > Oncorhynchus > Oncorhynchus tshawytscha. Next base: position 34,971,660 of record NC_056434.1, on the reverse strand, counting down.
GACAGAGTATGGAGAGGGAGAAATAAGACTGATACAGTGTGTGGAGGGGGAGAAATAAGACAGAGACAGTGTATGGAGAGGGAGAAATAAGACAGAGACAGAGTATGGAGAGGGAGAATAAGACAGAGACAGAGTATGGAGAGGGAGAAACAAGACAGAGACAGAGTATGGAGAGGGAGAAATAAGACTGGAGAGGGAGAATAAGACAGAGACAGAGTATGGAGAGGGATAAGACAGAGACAGTGTATGGAGAGGGAGAAATAAGACAGACGGAGTATGGAGAGGGAGAAACAAGACAGAGACAGTGTATGGAGAGGGAGAAATAAGACAGAGACAGTGCATGGAGAGGGAGAAATAAGACTGTGTATGGGAGGAGAAATAAGACAGATGGAGTATGGAGAGGGAGAAATAAGACAGAGACAGTGTATGGAGAGGGAGAAATAAGACAGTGTATGGAGAGGGAGAAATAAGACAGACGGAGTATGGAGAGGGAGAAATAAGACAGAGACAGAGTATGGAGAGGGAGAAACAAGACAGAGACAGAGTATGGAGAGGGGAGAAATAAGACAGAGACAGTGTATGGAGAGGGAGAAATAAGACAGAGACAGTGTGTGGAGGGAGAAATAAGACAGAGACAGTGTATGGAGAGGAGAAATAAGACAGAGACAGTGTATGGAGAGGGAGAAATAAGACAGAGACAGTGTGTGAGAGGGAGAAATAAGACAGAGACAGTGTATGGAGAGGGAGAAATAAGACAGAGACAGAGTATGGAGAGGGAGAAATAAGACAGAGACAGAGTATGGAGAGGAGAAATAAGACAGACAGAGTATGAAAGGGAGAAATAAGACTGTGTATGGAGAGGGAGAATAAGACAGACGGAGTAGGGAGAGGGAGAAATAAGACAGAGACAGTGTATGGAGAGGGAGAAATAAGACAGAGACAATATGGAGAGGGAGAAATAAGACAGAGACAGTGTATGGAGAGGGAGAAATAAGACAGAGACAGTGTATGGAGAGGGAGAAATAAGACAGAGACAGTGTATGGAGAGGGAGAAATAAGACAGAGAGTATGGAGAGGAGAAACAAGACAGAGACATGGAGAGGGAGAAATAAGACAGAGACAGAGTATGGAGAGGGAGAAATAAGAAGACAGTGTATGGGAGGGAGAAATAAGACAGACGGAGTATGGAGAGGGAGAAATAAGACAGAGACAGTGTATGGAGAGGGAGAAATAAGACATGGACAGGGAGAAATAAGACAGACGGAGGGGAGAAATAAGACAGAGACAGTGTATGGGAGGGAGAAATAAGACAGAGACAGTTTATAGAGGGAGAAATAAGACAGAGACAGTGTGTGGAGAGGGAGAAATAAGACTGTATGGAGAGGGAGAAACAGAGACAGGAGGGGAGAAATAAGACAGAGACAGTGTATGGGGAGGGAGAAATAAGACAGAGACAGTGTATGGAGAGGGAGAAATAAGACAGAGACAGTGTATGGAGAGGGAGAAATAAGACAGAGACAGTGTATGGAGAGGAGAAATAAGACAGAGACAGTGTATGGAGAGGGAGAAATAAGACAGACAGTGTATGGAGAGGGAGAAATAAGACAGAGACAGTGTATGGAGAGGGAGAAATAAGACAGAGACAGTGTATGGAGAGGGAGAAATAAGAAGACTGTGTATGGGAGGGAGAAATAAGACAGACAGTGTATGGAGAGGGAGAAATAAGACAGTGTGTATGGAGAGGGAGAAATAAGACAGACAGTGTATGGAGAGGGAGAAATAAGACAGAGACAGTGTATGGAGAGGGAGAAATAAGACTGATACAGTGTGTGGAGGGGGAGAAATAAGACGAGACAGTGTATGGAGAGGGAGAAATAAGACAGACAGAGTATGGAGAGGGAGAAATAAGACAGAGACAGTGTATGGAGAGGGAGAAATAAGACAGAGACAGTGTATGGAGAGGGAGAAATAAGACTGTGTATGGGTAGGAGAAATAAGACAGACGGAGTATGGAGAGGGAGAAATAAGACAGAGACAGTGTATGGAGAGGAGAAATAAGACAGAGACAGTGTATGGAGAGGGAGAAACAAGACAGAGACAGAGTATGGAGAGGGAGAAATAAGACAGAGACAGTGTATGGAGAGGGAGAAATAAGACAGAGACAGTATGGAGAGGGAGAAATAAGACAGAGAGAGTGTGCTGAGAGGGAGAAATAAGACAGAGACAGAGTATGGAGAGGGAGAAACAAGACAGAGACAGAGTATGGAGAGGGAGAAATAAGACAGACAGAGTATGGAGAGGGAGAAATAAGACAGAGACAGTGTATGGAGAGGGAGAAACAAGACAGAGACAGAATATGGAGAGGGAGAAATAAGACAGACGGAGTATGGAGAGGGAGAAATAAGACAGAGACAGTGTATGGAGAGGGAGAAATAAGACTGATACAGTGTGTGGAGGGGGAGAAATAAGACCGATACAGTGTATGGAGAGGGAGAAATAAGACAGAGACAGTATGGAGAGGGAGAAACAAGACAGAGACAGAGTATGGAGAGGGAGAAATAAGACAGAGACAGAGTATGGAGAGGGAGAAATAAGACAGAGACAGAATATGGAGAGGGAGAAATAAGACAGAGACAGAGTATGGAGAGGGAGAAACAAGACAGAGACAGTGTATGGAGAGGGAGAAATAAGACTGTGTCAGAGATGGGAGGAATAAGACAGAGACAGTGTATGGAGAGGAGAAATAAGACAGAGACAGTGTATGGAGAGGGAGAAATAAGACAGAGACAGAGTATGGAGAGGGAGAAACAGAGACAGTGTATGGGAGGGAGAAATAAGACAGACAGAGTATGGAGAGGGAGAAATAAGACAGAGACAGTGTATGGAGAGGGAGAAATAAGACTGTGTATGGAGAGGGAGAAATAAGACAGACGGAGTATGGGAGAAATAAGACAGAGTGTGGAGAGGGAGAAATAAGACAGAGACAGTTTATGGAGAGGGAGAAATAAGACAGAGACAGTGTGTGGAGAGGGAGAAATAAGACTGTATGGAGAGGGAGAAATAAGACAGACGGATGGAGGGAGATATAAGACAGAGAGTGTATGGGGAGGGAGAAATAAGACAGAGACAGTGTATGGAGAGGGAGAAATAAGACAGAGACAGTGTATGGAGAGGGAGAAATAAGACAGAGACAGTGTATGGAGAGGGAGAAATAAGACAGAGACAGTGTATGGAGAGGGAGAAATAAGACAGACAGTGTATGGAGAGGGAGAAATAAGACAGAGACAGTGTATGGAGAGGGAGAAATAAGACAGAGACAGTGTATGGAGAGGGAGAAATAAGACTGTGTATGGGAGGGAGAAATAAGACAGACAGAGTATGGAGAGGGAGAAATAAGACAAGACTGTGTATGGAGAGGGAGAAATAAGACAGAGACAGAGTATGGAGAGGGAGAAATAAGACAGAGACAGAGTATGGAGAGGGAGAAATAAGACAGAGACAGTATGGAGAGGGAGAAACAAGACAGAGACAGAGTATGGAGAGGGAGAAATAAGACAGTGTGTATGGAGAGGGAGAAATAAGACAGACAGTGTATGGAGAGGGAGAAACAAGACAGAGACAGTGTATGGAGAGGGAGAAATAAGACTGATACAGTGTGTGGAGGGGGAGAAATAAGACTGATACAATGTATGGAGAGGGAGAAATAAGACAGAGACAGTGTATGGAGAGGGAGAAATAAGACAGAGACAGTGTATGGAGAGGGAGAAATAGACAGAGACAGTGTATGGAGAGGGAGAAATAAGACTGTGTATGGGTAGGGAGAAATAAGACAGACGGAGTATGGAGAGGAGAAATAAGACAGAGACAGTGTATGGAGAGGGAGAAATAAGACAGAGACAGTGTATGGAGAGGGAGAAACAAGACAGAGACAGAGTATGGAGAGGGGGAAATAAGACAGATGGAGTATGGAGAGGGAGAAATAAGACTGATACAGTGTGTGGAGGGGGAGAAATAAGACCGATACAGTGTATGGAGAGGGAGAAATAAGACAGAGACAGAGTATGGAGAGGGAGAAACAAGACAGAGACAGAGTATGGAGAGGGAGAATAAGACAGACGGAGTATGGAGAGGGAGAAATAAGACAGAGACAGTGTATGGAGAGGGAGAAACAAGACAGAGAATGGAGAGGGAGAAATAAGACAGACGGAGTATGGAGAGGGAGAAATAAGACAGAGACAGTGTATGGAGAGGGAGAAATAGGACCGATACAGTGTATGGAGAGGGAGAAATAAGACAGAGACAGTATGGAGAGGGAGAAACAAGACAGAGACAGAGTATGGAGAGGGAGAAATAAGACAGAGACAGTGTATGGAGAGGGAGAAATAAGACAGAGACAGAATATGGAGAGGGAGAAATAAGACAGACAGAGTATGGAGAGGGAGAAATAAGACAGAGACAGTGTATGGAGAGGAGAAATAAGAAGGAGAAATAAGACAGACAGAGTATGGAGAGGGAGAAATAAGACAGAGACAGTGTATGGAGAGGGAGAAATAAGACAGACAGAGTATGGAGAGGGAGAAATAAGACAGAGACAGTGTATGGAGAGGGAGAAATAAGACAGAGACAGTATGGAGAGGGAGAAATAAGACAGAGACAGTATGGAGAGGGAGAAATAAGACAGAGACAGCGTATGGAGAGGGAGAAATAAGACAGAGACAGTGTATGGAGAGGGAGAAACAAGACAGAGACAGAGTATGGAGAGGGAGAAACAAGACAGAGACAGTGTATGGAGAGGGAGAAATAAGACTGATACAGTGTGTGGAGGGGGAGAAATAAGACCGAGACAGAATATGGAGAGGGAGAAATAAGACAGAGACAGTGTATGGAGAGGGAGAATTAAGACTGATACAGTGTGGAGGGGGAGAAATAAGACCGATACAGTGTATGGAGAGGGAGAAATAAGACAGACAGTGTATGGGAGGGAGAAATAAGACAGAGACAGAGTATGGAGAGGGAGAAATAAGACAGAGACAGTGTATGGAGAGGGAGAAATAAGACTGTGTATGGAGAGGGAGAAATAAGGACGGAGGGAGAAATAAGACAGAGAGTGTATGGAGAGGGAGAAATAAGACAGAGACAGTGTATGGAGAGGGAGATATAAGACAGAGACAGTGTATGGAGAGGGAGAATAAGACAGAGACAGTGTATGGAGAGGAGAAATAAGACAGAGACAGTGTATGGAGAGGGAGAAATAGGACAGAGACAGTGTATGGAGAGGGAGAAATAAGACTGTGTATGGGTAGGAGAAATAAGACAGACAGAGTATGGAGAGGGAGAAATAAGACAGAGACAGAGTATGGAGAGGGGAGAAATAAGACTGTGTATGGAGAGGGAGAAATAAGACAGAGACAGAGTATGGAGAGGGAGAAATAAGACAGAGACAGAGTATGGAGAGGGAGAAATAAGACAGAGAGACAGAGTATGGAGAGGGAGAAATAAGACTGTGTATGGAGAGGAGAAATAAGACAGAGACAGAGTATGGAGAGGGAGAAATAAGACAAGACAGTGTATGGAGAGGGAGAAATAAGACAGACAGAGTATGGAGAGGGAGAAATAAGACAGAGACAGAGTATGGAGAGGAGAAATAAGACAGAGACAGAGTATGGAGAGGGAGAAACAAGACAGAGACAGAGTATGGAGAGGGAGAAACAAGACAGAGACAGAGTATGGAGAGGGAGATATAAGACAGAGACAGTGTGTGGAGAGGGAGAAATAAGACAGAGTATGGAGAGGGAGAAACAAGACAGAGACAGAGTATGGAGAGGGAGAAACAAGACAGAGACAGAGTATGGAGAGGGAGAAATAAGACAGAGACAGAGTATGGAGAGGGAGAAATAAGACAGACAGAGTATGGAGAGGGAGAAATAAGACAGAGACAGAGTATGGAGAGGGAGAAATAAGACAGAGACAGAATATGGAGAGAGAGAAATAAGACAGAGACAGTGTATGGAGAGGGAGAAATAAGACAGAGAGTATGGAGAGGGAGAAATAAGACAGAGACAGTGTATGGAGAGGGAGAAATAAGACAGTGTATGGAGAGGAGAAATAAGACAGACGGAGTATGGAGAGGAGAATGGAGAGGAGAAATAAGACAGAGACAGTGTATGGAGAGAGGGAGAAATAAGACAGAGACAGTGTATGGAGAGGGAGAAATAAGACAGAGACAGTGTATGGAGAGGGAGAAATAAGACAGAGACAGTGTATGGAGAGGGAGAAATAAAACTGATACAGTGTGTGGAGGGGGAGAAATAAGACAGAGACAGTGTATGGAGAGGGAGAAATAAGACAGAGACAATATGGAGAGGGAGAAATAAGACAGAGAGTATGGAGAGGAGAAATAAGACAGAGACAGTGTATGGAGAGGGAGAAATAAGACAGAGACAGTGTATGGAGAGGGAGAAATAAGACAGAGACAGAGTATGGAGAGGGAGAAATAAGACAGAGACAGAGTATGGAGAGGGAGAAATAAGACAGACGGAGAAATGAAAGGGATAAGGAGTATGGGAGGAGAAATAAGACAGACAGAGTATGGAGAGGGAGAAATAAGACAGAGACAGTGTATGGAGAGGGAGAAATAAGACAGAGACAATATGGAGAGGGAGAAATAAGACAGAGACAGTGTATGGAGAGGGAGAAATAAGACAGAGACAGTGTATGGAGAGGGAGAAATAAGACAGAGACAGAGTATGGAGAGGAGAAATAAGACAGACAGGTATGGAGAGGAGAAACAAGACAGAGACAGAGTATGGAGAGGGAGAAATAAGACAGTGTATGGGTAGGGAGAAATAAGACAGACGGAGTATGGAGAGGGAGAAATAAGACAGAGACAGTGTATGGAGAGGGAGAAATAAGACAGAGACAGTGTATGGAGAGGGAGAAATAAAGACAGTGTATGGGTAGGGAGAAATAAGACAGACAGTGTATGGAGAGGGAGAAATAAGACAGAGGTGGGAGAAATGTATGGAGAGGGAGAAATAAGACAGAGACAGTGTATGGAGAGGGAGAAATAAGACAGAGACAGTGTGCTGAGAGGGAGAAATAAGACAGAGACAGAGTATGGAGAGGGAGAAATAAGACAGAGACAGAGTATGGAGAGGGAGAAATAAGACAGACAGAGTATGGAGAGGGAGAAATAAGACAGAGACAGAATATGGAGAGGGAGAAATAAGACAGGCGGAGTATGGAGAGGGAGAAATAAGACAGAGACAGTGTATGGAGAGGGAGAAATAAGACAGAGACAGAGTATGGAGAGGGAGAAATAAGACAGAGACAGAATATGGAGAGGGAGAAATAAGACAGAGACAGTGTATGGAGAGGGAGAATTAAGACTGATACAGTGTGTGGAGGGGGAGAAATAAGACCGATACAGTGTATGGAGAGGGAGAAATAAGACAGAGACAGTGTATGGAGAGGGAGAAATAAGACAGAGAGGGAGAAATAAGACAGATGGAGAGGGAGAATAAGACAGAGACAGTGTATGGAGAGGGAGAAATAAGACAGACAGTGTATGGAGAGGGAGAAATAAGACAGAGACAGTGTATGGAGAGGGAGAAATAAGACAGACAGTGTATGGAGAGGGAGAAATAAGACAGAGACAGTGTATGGAGAGGGAGAAATAAGACAGAGACAGTGTATGGAGAGGGAGAGAGTATGGAGAGGGAGAAATAAGACAGAGACAGTGTATGGAGAGGGAGAAATAGGACAGAGACAGTGTATGGAGAGGGAGAAATAAGACTGTGTATGGGTAGGGAGAAATAAGACAGACAGAGTATGGAGAGGGAGAAACAAGACACAGAGAGAGTATGGAGAGGGAGAAACAAGACAGAGACCGAGTATGGAGAGGGAGATATAAGACAGAGACAGTGTGTGGAGAGGGAGAAATAAGACAGAGTATGGAGAGGGAGAAACAAGACAGAGACAGAGTATGGAGAGGGAGAAATAAGACAGTGTGTATGGAGAGGGAGAAATAAGACAGACAGTGTATGGAGAGGGAGAAATAAGACAGAGACAGTGTATGGAGAGGGAGAAACAAGACAGAGACAGTGTATGGAGAGGGAGAAATAAGACTGATACAGTGGATGGAGGGGAGAAATAAGAAGATACAATGTATGGAGAGGGAGAAATAAGACAGAGACAGAGTATGGAGAGGAGAAATAAGACAGAGACAGTGTATGGAGAGGGAGAAATAAGACAGAGACAGTGTATGGAGAGGGAGAAATAAGACTGTGTATGGGTAGGGAGAAATAAGACAGACGGAGTATGGAGAGGGAGAAATAAGACAGAGACAGTGTATGGAGAGGGAGAAATAAGACAGAGACAGTGTATGGAGAGGGAGAAACAAGACAGAGACAGAGTATGGACAGGTAGAAATAAGACAGACAGAGTATGGAGAGGGAGAAATAAGACAGACGGAGTATGGAGAGGGAGAAATAAGACAGAGACAGTGTATGGAGAGGGAGAAATAAGACAGAGACCGAGTATGGAGAGGGAGAAACAAGACAGAGACAGAGTATGGAGAGGGAGAAATAAGACAGAGTATGGAGAGGGATAAATAAGACAGAGACAGTGTATGGAGAGGGAGAAACAAGACAGAGACAGAATATGGAGAGGGAGAAATAAGACAGACGGAGTATGGAGAGGGAGAAATAAGACAGAGACAGTGTATGGAGAGGGAGAAATAAGACTGATACAGTGTGTGGAGGGGGAGAAATAAGACCGATACAGTGTATGGAGAGGGAGAAATAAGACAGAGACAGTATGGAGAGGGAGAAACAAGACAGAGACAGAGTATGGAGAGGGAGAAATAAGACAGAGACAGTGTATGGAGAGGGAGAAACAAGACAGAGACAGAGTATGGAGAGGGAGAAACAAGACAGAGACAGTGTATGGAGAGGGAGAAATAAGACTGATACAGTGTGTGGAGGGGGAGAAATAAGACCGATACAGTGTATGGAGAGGGAGAAATAAGACAGAGACAGTGTATGGAGAGGGAGAAATAAGACTGATACAGTGTGTGGAGGGGGAGAAATAAGACTGATACAGTGTGTGGAGGGGGAGAAATAAGACCGATACAGTGTATGGAGAGGGAGAAATAAGACAGAGACAGAGTATGGAGAGGGAGAAACAAGACAGAGACAGAGTATGGAGAGGGAGAAATAAGACTGTGTCTGGAGAGGGAGAAATAAGACATATGGAGTATGAGAGAGGAGAAATAAGGAGACAGACAGTATGGAGAGGGAGAAATAAGACAGAGTATGGAGAGGGAGAAATAAGACAGAGACAGTGTATGGAGAGGGAGAAATAAGACAGAGACAGTATGGAGAGGGAGAAAGAAATAAGACAGTGTATGGAGAGGGAGACAACAGGGAGAAATAAGACAGACAGAGTATGGAGAGGGAGAAATAAGACAGAGACAGTGTATGGAGAGGGAGAAATAAGACAGAGACAGAGTATGGAGAGGGAGAAACAAGACAGAGACAGTGTATGGAGAGGGAGAAATAAGACAGAGACAGTGTATGGAGAGGGAGAAATAAGACGAGACAGTGTATGGAGAGGGAGACAGTGTATGGAGAGGGAGAAATAAGACTGATACAGTGTATGGAGGGGGAGAAATAAAGACAGTGTATGGAGAGGGAGAGACAGTGTATGGAGAGGGAGAAATAAGACAGACAGTGTATGGAGAGGGAGAAACAAGACAGACAGAGTATGGAGAGGGAGAAATAAGACAGAGACAGTGTATGGAGAGGGAGAAATAAGACAGAGACAGTGTATGGAGAGGGAGAAATAAGACTGAGACAGTGTATGGAGGGAGAAATAAGACCGAGACAGTGTATGGAGAGGGAGAAATAAGACAGAGACAGTGTATGGAGAGGGAGAAATAAGACAGAGAGGGGGAGAAATGTGTATGGAGGGAGAAATAAGACAGAGACAGTGTATGGAGAGGGAGAAATAAGACAGAGACAGTGTATGGAGAGGGAGAAATAAGACAGACAGTGTATGGAGAGGGAGAAATAAGACAGTGTATGGAGAGGGAGAAATAAGACAGACAGTGTATGGAGAGGGATAAACAAGACAGAGACAGAGTATGGAGAGGGAGAAATAAGACAGAGACAGTGTATGGAGAGGGAGAAATAAGACAGACAGAGTATGGAGAGGGAGAAATAAGACAGAGACAGTGTATGGAGAGGGAGAAATAAGACTGTGTATGGGTAGGGAGAAATAAGACAGACGGAGTATGGAGAGGGAGAAATAAGACAGAGACAGTGTATGGAGAGGGAGAAATAAGACAGAGACAGAGTATGGAGAGGGAGAAATAAGACAGAGACAGAGTATGGAGAGGGAGAAACAAGACAGAGAATGGAGAGGGAGAAATAAGACAGAGACAGTGTATGGAGAGGGAGAAATAAGACAGAGTATGGAGAGGGATAAATAAGACAGAGACAGTGTATGGAGAGGGAGAAACAAGACAGAGACAGAATATGGAGAGGGAGAAATAAGACAGACGGAGTATGGAGAGGGAGAAATAAGACAGAGACAGTGTATGGAGAGGAGAAATAAGACTGATACAGTGTGTGGAGGGGGAGAAATAAGACCGATACAGTGTATGGAGAGGGAGAAATAAGACTGTGTCTGGAGAGGGAGAATAAGACATACGGAGTATGGAGAGGGAGAAACAAGACAGAGACAGCGTATGGAGAGGGAGAAATAAGACAGAGACAGTGTATGGAGAGGGAGAAACAAGACAGAGACAGAGTATGGAGAGGGAGAAACAAGACAGAGACAGTGTATGGAGAGGGAGAAATAAGACTGATACAGTGTGTGGAGGGGGAGAAATAAGACCGATACAGTGTATGGAGAGGGAGAAATAAGACAGAGACAGTGTATGGAGAGGGAGAAATAAGACTGATACAGTGTGTGGAGGGGGAGAAATAAGACCGATACAGTGTATGGAGAGGGAGAAATAAGACAGAGACAGAGTATGGAGAGGGAGAAATAAGACAGAGACAGAGTATGGGGAGGGAGAAACAAGACAGAGTATGGAGAGGGAGAATAAGACAGACGGAGTATGGAGAGGGAGAAATAAGACAGAGACAGAGTATGGAGAGGGAGAAATAAGACAGTGTATGGGTAGGGAGAAATAAGACAGATGGAGTATGGAGAGGGAGAAATAAGACAGAGTCTGGAGAGGGAGAAATAAGACAGAGACAGAGTATGGAGAGGGAGAAATAAGACTGTGTATGGGTAGGGAGAAATAAGACTGATACAGTGTGTGGAGGGGGAGAAATAAGACCGATACAGTGTATGGAGAGGGAGAAATAAGACTGTGTATGGGTAGGGAGAAATAAGACAGACAGAGTATGGAGAGGGAGAAATAAGACAGAGACAGTGTATGGAGAGGGAGAAATAAGACTGTGTATGGAGAGGGAGAAATAACACAGAGTATGGAGAGGGAGAAACAAGACAGAGACAGAGTATGGAGAGGGAGAAATAAGACAGACGGAGTATGGAGAGGGAGAAATAAGACAGACAGTGTATGGAGAGGGAGAAATAAGACAGAGACAGAGTATGGGGAGGGAGAAACAAGACAGAGTATGGAGAGGGAGAATAAGACAGACGGAGTATGGAGAGGGAGAAATAAGACAGAGACAGAGTATGGAGAGGGAGAAATAAGACAGAGACAGAGTATGGGGAGGGAGAAACAAGACAGAGAATGGAGAGGGAGAAATAAGACAGACGGAGTATGGAGAGGGAGAAATAAGACAGAGACAGTGTATGGAGAGGGAGAAATAAGACTGATACAGTGTGTGGAGGGGGAGAAATAAGACCGATACAGTGTATGGAGAGGGAGAAATAAGACCGAGACAGTGTATGGAGAGGGAGAAATAAGACAGAGACAGTGTATGGAGAGGGAGAAATAAGACTGATACAGTGTGTGGAGGGGGAGAAATAAGACCGATACAGTGTATGGAGAGGGAGAAATAAGACAGAGACAGAGTATGGAGAGGGAGAAATAAGACAGAGACAGAGTATGGAGAGGGAGAAACAAGACAGACAGAGTATGGAGAGGGAGAAATAAGACAGTGTGTATGGAGAGGGAGAAATAAGACAGACAGTGTATGGAGAGGGATAAACAAGACAGAGACAGAGTATGGAGAGGGAGAAACAAGACAGAGACAGTGTATGGAGAGGGAGAAATAAGACAGACGGAGTATGGAGAGGGAGAAATAGGACAGAGACAGTGTATGGAGAGGGAGAAATAAGACTGTGTATGGGTAGGGAGAAATAAGACAGACGGAGTATGGAGAGGGAGAAATAAGACAGAGACAGTGTATGGAGAGGGAGAAATAAGACAGAGACAGAGTATGGACAGGAGAAATAAGACAGAGACAGAGTATGGAGAGGGAGAATAAGACAGACTGAGTAGGGAGAGGGAGATATAAGACAGAGACAGTGTATGGAGAGGGAGAAATAAGACAGAGACAATATGGAGAGGGAGAAATAAGACAGAGACAGTGTATGGAGAGGGAGAAATAAGACAGAGCCAGAGTATGGAGAGGGAGAAATAAGACAGACGGAGTATGGAGAGGGAGAAACAAGACAGAGTATGGAGAGGGAGAAATAAGACAGAGACAGAGTATGGAGAGGGAGAAATAAGACTGTGTATGGAGAGGGAGAAATAAGACAGACGGAGCGGGAGAAATAAGACAGAGTGTGGAGAGGGAGAAATAAGACAGAGACAGTTTATAGAGAGGGAGAAATAAGACAGAGACAGTGTGTGGAGAGGGAGAAATAAGACTGTATGGAGAGGGAGAAATGAGACAGACGGAGTGGGAGATATAAGACAGAGAGTGTATGGGGAGGGAGAAATAAGACAGAGACAGTGTATGGAGAGGGAGATATAAGACAGAGACAGTGTATGGAGAGGGAGATATAAGACAGAGACAGTGTATGGAGAGGGAGAAATAAGACAGACAGTGTATGGAGAGGGAGAAATAAGACAGAGACAGTGTGTGGAGAGGGAGAAATAAGACTGTATGGAGAGGGAGAAATAAGACAGACGGAGTGGGAGATATAAGACAGAGAGTGTATGGGGAGGGAGAAATAAGACAGAGACAGTGTATGGAGAGGGAGATATAAGACAGAGACAGTGTATGGAGAGGGAGAAATAGGACAGAGACAATGTATGGAGAGGGAGAAATAAGACAGAGACAGAGTATGGAGAGGGAGAAATAAGACTGTGTATGGAGAGGGAGAAATAAGACAGAGAGAGAGTATGGAGAGGGAGAAATAAGACAGAGAGAGAGTATGGAGAGGGAGAAATAAGACAGAGAGAGTATGGAGAGGGAGAAACAAGACAGAGACAGAGTATGGAGAGGGAGAAATAAGACAGTGTGTATGGAGAGGGAAAATAAGACAGACAGTGTATGGAGAGGGAGAAACAAGACAGAGACAGAGTATGGAGAGGGAGAAACAAGACAGAGACAGTGTATGGAGAGGGAGAAATAAGACTGATACAGTGTGTGGAGGGGGAGAAATAAGACGATACAGTGTATGGAGAGGGAGAAATAAGACAGAGACAGTGTATGGAGAGGGAGAAATAAGACAGAGACAGAGTATGGAGAGGGAGAAACAAGAGAGAGACAGTGTATTGAGAGGGAGAAATAAGACAGACGGAGTATGGAGAGGGAGAAATAGGACAGAGACAGTGTATGGAGAGGGAGAAATAGGACAGAGACAGTGTATGGAGAGGGAGAAATAAGACTGTGTATGGGTAGGGAGAAATAAGACAGACGGAGTATGGAGAGGGAGAAATAAGACAGAGACAGTGTATGGAGAGGGAGAAATAAGACAGAGACAGTGTATGGAGAGGAGAAACAAGACAGAGACAGAGTATGGAGAGGGAGAAATAAGACAGACGGAGTATGGAGAGGGAGAAATAAGACTGATACAGTGTGTGGATGGGGGGAGAAATAAGACCGATACAGTGTATGGAGAGGGAGAAATAAGACAGAGACAGTATGGAGAGGGAGAAACAAGACAGAGACAGAGTATGGAGAGGGAGAAATAAGACAGAGTATGGAGAGGGATAAATAAGAGATATAAGACAGAGAGTGTATGGGGAGGGAGAAATAAGACAGAGACAGTGTATGGAGAGGGAGATATAAGACAGACGGAGTATGGAGAGGAGAAATAGGACAGAGACAGTGTATGGAGAGGGAGAAATAGGACAGAGACAGTGTATGGAGAGGGAGAAATAAGACAGACAGTGTATGGAGAGGGAGAAATAAGACAGAGACAGTGTGTGGAGAGGGAGAAATAAGACTGTATGGAGAGGGAGAAATAAGACAGAGAGTGGGAGATATAAGACAGAGAGTGTATGGGGAGGGAGAAATAAGACAGAGACAGTGTATGGAGAGGGAGATATAAGACAGAGACAGTGTATGGAGAGGGAGAAATAGGACAGAGACAATGTATGGAGAGGGAGAAATAAGACTGTGTATGGGTAGGGAGAAATAAGACAGACAGAGTATGGAGAGGGAGAAATAAGACAGAGAGAGAGTATGGAGAGGGAGAAATAAGACAGAGACAGAGTATGGAGAGGGAGAAATAAGACTGTGTATGGAGAGGGAGAAATAAGACAGAGAGAGAGTATGGAGAGGGAAAATAAGACAGACAGTGTATGGAGAGGAGAAACAAGACAGAGACAGAGTATGGAGAGGGAGAAACAAGACAGAGACAGTGTATGGAGAGGGAGAAATAAGACTGATACAGTGTGTGGAGGGGGAGAAATAAGACGATACAGTGTATGGAGAGGGAGAAATAAGACAGAGACAGTGTATGGAGAGGGAGAAATAAGACAGAGACAGAGTATGGAGAGGGAGAAACAAGAGAGAGACAGTGTATTGAGAGGGAGAAATAAGACAGACGGAGTATGGAGAGGGAGAAATAGGACAGAGACAGTGTATGGAGAGGGAGAAATAGGACAGAGACAGTGTATGGAGAGGGAGAAATAAGACTGTGTATGGGTAGGGAGAAATAAGACAGACGGAGTATGGAGAGGGAGAAATAAGGAGACAGTGTATAAGAAATAAGACAGAGACAGTGGAGAGGGAGAAATAAGACAGAGACAGAGTATGGAGAGGGAGAAATAAGACAGACGGAGTATGGAGAGGGAGAAATAAGACTGATACAGAAATAAGTGTGGAGGGGGAGAAATAAGACAGATACAGTGTATGGAGAGGGAGAAATAAGACAGAGACAGTGTATGGAGAGGGAGAAATAAGACAGAGACAGAGTATGGAGAGGGAGAAACAAGAGAGAGACAGTGTATTGAGAGGGAGAAATAAGACAGACGGAGTATGGAGAGGGAGAAATAAGACAGAGACAGTGTATGGAGAGGGAGAAATAGGACAGAGACAGTGTATGGAGAGGAGAAATAAGACTGTGTATGGGTAGGGAGAAATAAGACAGACAGAGTATGGAGAGGGAGAAATAAGACAGAGACAGTGTATGGAGAGGGAGAAATAAGACAGAGACAGTGTATGGAGAGGGAGAAACAAGACAGACGGAGTATGGAGAGGGAGAAATAAGACTGATACAGTGTGTGGAGGGGGAGAAATAAGACCGAGACAGTGTATGGAGAGGGAGAAATAAGACAGAGACAGTATGGAGAGGGAGAAATAAGACAGAGACAGAGTATGGAGAGGGAGAAATAAGACAGAGTATGGAGAGGGATAAATAAGACAGAGAGTGAGATATAAGACAGAGAGTGTATGGGGAGAGGAGAAATAAGACAGAGACAGTGTATGGAGAGGAGATATAAGACAGACGGAGTATGGAGAGGGAGAAAAGGACAGAGACAGTGTATGGAGAGGGAGAAATAAGACAGAGACAGTGTATGGAGAGGGAGAAATAAGACAGACAGTGTATGGAGAGGGAGAAATAAGACAGAGACAGTGTGTGGAGAGGGAGAAATAAGACTGTATGGAGAGGGAGAAATAAGACAGACGGAGTGGGAGATATAAGACAGAGAGTGTATGGGGAGGAGAAATAAGACAGAGACAGTGTATGGAGAGGGAGATATAAGACAGAGACAGTGTATGGAGAGGGAGAAATAGGACAGAGACAATGTATGGAGAGGGAGAAATAAGACTGTGTATGGGTAGGGAGAAATAAGACAGACAGAGTATGGAGAGGAGAAATAAGACAGAGAGAGAGTATGGAGAGGGAGAAATAAGACAGAGACAGAGTATGGAGAGGGAGAAATAAGACTGTGTATGGAGAGGAGAAATAAGACAGAGAGAGAGTATGGAGAGGGAGAAATAAGACAGAGAGAGTATGGAGAGGGAGAAATAAGACAGAGAGAGTATGGAGAGGGAGAAACAAGACAGAGACAGAGTATGGAGAGGGAAAATAAGACAGACAGTGTATGGAGAGGGAGAAACAAGACAGAGACAGAGTATGGAGAGGGAGAAACAAGACAGAGACAGTGTATGGAGAGGGAGAAATAAGACTGATACAGTGTGTGGAGGGGGAGAAATAAGACCGATACAGTGTATGGAGAGGGAGAAATAAGACAGAGACAGAGTATGGAGAGGGAGAATAAGACATACGGAGTATGGAGAGGGAGAAACAAGACAGAGACAGAGTATGGAGAGGGAGAAATAAGACAGAGTGTATGGAGAGGGAGAAATAAGACAGAGACAGTGTATGGAGAGGGAGAAATAGGACAGAGACAGTGCATGGAGAGGGAGAAATAAGACTGTGTATGGGTAGGGAGAAATAAGACAGACGGAGTATGGAGAGGGAGATATAAGACAGAGACAGTGTATGGAGAGGGAGAAATAAGACAGAGACAGTATGGAGAGGGAGAAACAAGACAGAGACAGAATATGGAGAGGGAGAAATAAGACAGACGGAGTATGGAGAGGGAGAAATAAGACTGATACAGTGTGTGGAGGGGGAGAAATAAGACCGATACAGTGTATGGAGAGGGAGAAATAAGACAGAGACAGTATGGAGAGGGAGAAATAAGACAGAGACAGAGTATGGAGAGGGAGAAATAAGACAGAGTATGGAGAGGGAGAAATAAGACAGAGACAGTGTATGGAGAGGGAGAAACAAGACAGAGACAGAGTATGGACAGGGAGAAATAAGACAGAGACAGAGTATGGAGAGGGAGAAATAAGACAGAGACAGAATATGGAGAGGGAGAAATAAGACAGACGGAGTATGGAGAGGGAGAAATAAGACAGAGACAGTGTATGGAGAGGGAGAAATAAGACTGATACAGTGTGTGGAGGGGGAGAAATAAGACCGATACAGTGTATGGAGAGGGAGAAATAAGACAGAGACAGAATATGGAGAGGGAGAAATAAGACAGAGAGTATGGAGAGGGAGAAATAAGACAGAGACAGTGTATGGAGAGGGAGAAATAAGACAGAGACAGTGTATGGAGAGGGAGAAATAAGACTGTATGGAGAGGGAGAAATAAGACAGACGGAGTGGGAGATATAAGACAGAGAGTGTATGGGGAGGGAGAAATAAGACAGAGACAGTGTATGGAGAGGGAGATATAAGACAGAGACAGTGTATGGAGAGGGAGATATAAGACAGAGACAGTGTATGGAGAGGGAGAAATAAGACAGACAGTGTATGGAGAGGGAGAAATAAGACAGAGACAGTGTATGGAGAGGGAGAAATAGGACAGAGACAGTGTATGGAGAGGGAGAAATAAGACTGTGTATGGGTAGGGAGAAATAAGACAGACAGAGTATGGAGAGGGAGAAATAAGACAGAGAGAGAGTATGGAGAGGGAGAAATAAGACAGAGACAGAGTATGGAGAGGGAGAAATAAGACTGTGTATGGAGAGGGAGAAATAAGACAGAGACAGAGTATGGAGAGGGAGAAACAAGACAGAGACAGAGTATGGAGAGGGAGAAACAAGACAGAGAGAGAGTATGGAGAGGGAGAAATAAGACAGAGACAGAGTATGGAGAGGGAGAAATAAGACTGTGTATGGAGAGGGAGAAATAAGACAGACGGAGTATGGAGAGGGATATATAAGACAGAGACCGAGTATGGAGAGGGAGAAACAAGACAGAGACAGTGTATGGAGAGGGAGAAATAAGACTGATACAGTGTGTGGAGGGGGAGAAATAAGACCGATACAGTGTATGGAGAGGGAGAAATAAGACAGAGACAGTGTATGGAGAGGGAGAAATAAGACAGAGACAGAGTATGGAGAGGGAGAAACAAGAGAGAGACAGTGTATGGAGAGGGAGAAATAAGACAGAGAGTATGGAGAGGGAGAAATAAGACAGAGGCAGTGTATGGAGAGGGAGAAATAGGACAGAGACAGTGCATGGAGAGGGAGAAATAAGACTGTGTATGGGTAGGGAGAAATAAGACAGACGGAGTATTGAAAGGGAGATATAAGACAGAGACAGAGTATGGAGAGGGGGAAATAAGACAGATGGAGTATGGAGAGGGAGAAATAAGACTGATACAGTGTGTGGAGGGGGAGAAATAAGACCGATACAGTGTATGGAGAGGGAGAAATAAGACAGAGACAATATGGAGAGGGAGAAATAAGACAGAGACAGAGTATGGAGAGGGAGAAATAAGACAGACAGTGTATGGAGAGGGAGAAATAAGACAGAGACAGTGTATGGAGAGGGAGAAACAAGACAGAGACAGAGTATGGACAGGGAGAAATAAGACAGAGACAGAGTATGGAGAGGGAGAAATAAGACAGAGACAGAATATGGAGAGGGAGAAATAAGACAGACGGAGTATGGAGAGGGAGAAATAAGACTGATACAGTGTATGGAGAGGGAGAAATAAGACAGAGACAGTGTATGGAGAGGGAGAAACAAGACAGAGACAGAGTATGGAGAGGGAGAAATAAGACAGAGACAGTGTATGGAGAGGGAGAAACAAGACAGAGACAGAGTATGGAGAGGGAGAAATAAGACTGATACAGTGTGTGGAGGGGGAGAAATAAGACCGATACAGTGTATGGAGAGGGAGAAATAAGACAGAGACAGTGTATGGAGAGGGAGAAATAAGACTGATACAGTGTGTGGAGGGGGAGAAATAAGACCGATACAGTGTATGGAGAGGGAGAAATAAGAGAGAGACAGAGTATGGAGAGGGAGAATAAGACAGACGGAGTATGGAGAGGGAGAAACAAGACAGAGACAGAGTATGGAGAGGGAGAAATAAGACTGTGTCTGGAGAGGGAGAATAAGACATACGGAGTATGGAGAGGGAGATATAAGACAGAGACAGTGTATGGAAAGGGAGAAATAAGACAGACGGAGTATGGAGAGGGAGAAATAAGACAGAGACAGTGTATGGAGAGGAGAAATAGGACAGAGACAGTGCATGGAGAGGGAGAAATAAGACTGTGTATGGGTAGGGAGAAATAAGACAGATGAGTATGGAGAGGGAGAAATAAGACAGAGACAGTGTATGGAGAGGGAGAAATAAGACTGTGTATGGAGAGGGAGAAATAAGACAGGCGGAGTATTGAGGGAGATATAAGACAGAGACAGAGTATGGAGAGGGGGAAATAAGACAGACAGAGTATGGAGAGGGAGAAATAAGACAGAGACAGTGTATGGAGAGGGAGAAATAAGACTGATACAGTGTGTGGAGGGGGAGAAATAAGACCGATACAGTGTATGGAGAGGGAGAAATAAGACAGAGACAGTGTATGGAGAGGGAGAAATAGGACAGAGACAGTGCATGGAGAGGGAGAAATAAGACAGACAGTGTATGGGTAGGGAGAAATAAGACAGACGGAGTATGGAGAGGGAGATATAAGACAGAGACAGTGTGTGGAGAGGGAGAAATAAGACTGTGTATGGAGAGGGAGAAATAAGACAGACGGAGTGGGAGATATAAGACAGAGAGTGTATGGGGAGGGAGAAATAAGACAGAAACAGTGTATGGAGAGGGAGATATAAGACAGAGACAGTGTATGGAGAGGGAGATATAAGACAGAGACAGTGTATGGAGAGGGAGAAATAAGACAGAGACAGTGTATGGAGAGGGAGAAATAGGACAGAGACAGTGTATGGAGAGGGAGAAATAAGACTGTGTATGGGTAGGGAGAAATAAGACAGACAGAGTATGGAGAGGGAGAAACAAGACACAGAGAGAGTATGGAGAGGGAGAAATAAGACTGTGTATGGAGAGGGAGAAATAAGACAGAGACCGAGTATGGAGAGGGAGAAACAAGACAGAGACCGAGTATGGAGAGGGAGAAACAAGACTGTGTATGGAGAGGGAGAAATAAGACAGAGAGAGAGTATGGAAAGGGAGATATAAGACAGAGACAGTGTATGGAGAGGGAGAAATAAGACAGAGACAGAGTATGGAGAGGGAGAAATAAGACAGAGACAGAGTATGGAGAGGGAGAAATAAGACAGAGACAGAGTATGGAGAGGGAGAAACAAGACAGAGACCGAGTATGGAGAGGGAGAAACAAGACAGAGAGAGAGTATGGAGAGGGAGAAACAAGACAGAGACCGAGTATGGAGAGGGAGATATAAGACAGAGACAGTGTGTGGAGAGGGAGAAATAAGACAGAGTATGGAGAGGGAGAAACAAGACAGAGAGAGAGTATGGAGAGGGAGAAATAAGACAGAGACAGAGTATGGAGAGGGAGAAATAAGACTGTGTATGGAGAGGGAGAAATAAGACAGACGGAGTATGGAGAGGGAGATATAAGACAGAGACAGAGTATGGAGAGGGAGAAATAAGACAGACGGAGTATGGAGAGGGAGATATAAGACAGAGACAGAGTATGGAGAGGGAGAAATAAGACAGACGGAGTATGGAGAGGGAGAAACAAGACAGAGACAGAGTATGGAGAGGGAGAAACAAGACAGAGACCGAGTATGGAGAGGGAGAAACAAGACAGAGAGAGTATGTAGAGGGAGAAACGGGAGATGGAGAGGGACAGAGAATAAGACAGAGAATACATGGTGTGTGTGTGTGTGTAAAGAAAGACAGAAAAAGAGAGGGACAAAGAGAGAACAAAACTATCCTGAGGTATGAATGAGTTTCATATTTTCATATGATATCCATATACTCATATCCCTACACCACCTCACCTCCCTGCTATCCATACTCTCAGTAGATAGCAACATAAATTACATCAGCATGCAATCTGCATACTACCTGAGCAGATACATTCAGTTATGAATCTAATTTGCAAGCATTAAAACAAACACACACACACACACCATGCTCCTGCTGTTATTATTACTGTAGTTTTAAATGTGTTCTGTAATTAATTTGTTTTGATGCTGGAGACAAATCCTTAGAAATCCTCACATGGTAATTAACAATTATTGAGCATTTAATAAACACAGAGAGATAACAAACCAATTAGAGCTAACAAGGGTCTCTAAACCTCTGAACAATGAGCATAATTATGGTACAATGGAATTAAATTCAAACAGCATATTAACCAATATCATAAAACAAAACAAACTTGTATTCACAATTATTTTACATTGAATAAAATGTTAATTGTATTATTCTGTAAACAAGCAGATAAATAGAGAATGAAGTATGCACTCTCGGTTCACAAACATTGTAATTTGTGTTGGAGTTACAGTGTTTGAAAGCTTTTAAAATGTCAGGATTGTATTGGCTACACAGCAGAATTGCATGTCTTAATCTTTAATTGTTTAAGAATGTCCATATTGGCTGTTGTCTCCCTCAGTCTGCCCTGAGAGAACGTCTCTCACCTCGAAGTGCTGACACCACTGGCTTTTTACACACGCACACGCACACACGCACACGCACACACGCGCACACGCACACACGCACACACGCACACGCACACGCACACACGCACACACGCACACACACACACACACACACACACACACACACACACACACACACACACACACACACACACACACACACACACACACATGCACACGCACACCACATGCACACACACACGCACACACACACACACACACGCGCACAGGCATTAACACAGGGGCCAATTAGTGGGTCCTGGCTTTCTGTTCAGGCATGTGTCAGGGGGCCTATACAGAGGGGGCCTGCAAGACTGAGAGGACCTCAGGGTAGACAGAGAATTACTGCTCCTCTCATCTCTCTGTCTAACGCACGCACGCACGCCGACACACACACACACTCTCATTACACACACCATCAAAATTGCAAACAAAAGGAAAACTCCAAGCCTATGCTAATGGAGCGGACAAGGTGCTTTAAGGTAAAGTAGTTGATATACTGTAGCGAATCAATAAGGAAATGCATAAGCATGTGAAATATGGTAGTTAACTGTTATCCTTTGACCCCTGTCAAGGCCGGCGCTGTGCGTCTGCTGTCTACATGGTAAGAGAACAGCAGAGCTATCTGCCTACAGTAAACTCTGATCAATAGCCACGCCGACACTGTACTACCTACGGTAACAGAGGATGCGCACAGAGCACTTGGGAAAGAACACGTTAACCTTATAGTAACATGTCAAGTGAGTGTTTTAGGCTTGGGTGGTATACTGGGGTATTTGGAAAAAGCCACGGGATGGTATTTCAATACCGTCAATACAGTTTCAACTATTTCTTTGAAGTAAAAAAAAAAAAAAAATGTTTTGGAATATTTGTAGCTACTCTTTAAGTAAATAGTTGCAATAAACTTGTGCAATATGTTAGGAGATAAAGAAGATTGCGTTCTTCATTTCCCCCCATCACATCATTTTTCATGATGAAGCTTAGCGGTAGTCCCCAATCACGTGGTGTTTGTTAACAAGCACACAACCACCAGAGACCGGAGCCTTGTGAGTCTCTCACTGTTGTGCAGCATGCGCCAGGTGATCTAGTTACAGTATGGAATTCACAACTAAATGTTTGCCTGCTGGATCAATAATAACTATTAAGTTGACTGTCTAAAATGTGCTTATTGCTCTGCAGTTGTGAATTTGGTTTGCTAATTTAGTGGCTAGTTAGCTATTTAGCTAAGTGCTTAGCTTCCTGCAAAATCAAGTTTTGCTTAGTAACAGCAGACAATTGCCTCCTGGATCAAGAGTCTTGCTGTGTAATATTTGTTTTGTGCGTGCAGCAAACTGAGTAGCATTTTTGAGTTACTTGTGTAACTCTATGAGCTGGGATGTTGATCCTGAAAATATATTAAGTCAGAGACTGTATAAAATGTTCCCAATGCGCTCGTTAGCATTTAGTTGCTATGGGATTTAACATGTACTTGTTAGCCTTACTAACTTTCGGATATCAGAGGCTCAGTGGGGTTTGAAAATAGCGCCCTTTGTGTTCAGTGCCGGTATTACCGAATGTTACAAGGTCAATATGAAAGTAGGTCAATCTGGATACAGCCCAAGCCTCGTGTGCATTTGCGTTTGTATTAGCATGTACGCACACAGTGTTCTATCCTGGGAGGATGGATCTAGTGGTACAGAGATCTTGTGGACAGATTTAGCATCACTGCTCTTTGTTCTCTCCTATCATCATCCTTTTCTCTCATCCCTGCTGAGTGCCTGAAGGAGGGTCTGAGTTAGTGGACACACACGGTAAGTCCCCACCTAAGACAGATCCCCTGCTCTCTCAACCACAGAGCAGAAGAGGAGACGAGCTGAGAGGAAAAGCGGCATGACAGAACAGAACGAGTGGACACCTGCCTCTTGTCAGCACCCTGTCCCAACTAGTCTCGGGAATCCCAGAGCCAGGGCAGCAACAGCAGTAGGTCTGGGATTAATGACACATTTTCTTGGTAACTTCAAAGGACAGCTCTCCAAACAAATCAAGAGTTTAGGGTAGGCGAGGCTTAAAATGTGGGTGAGAATTGTGCTGTTTACGCTAGGGCAACAAGCAGATAAGGCCTTTTCCTCTATGCCAAGCGGACGTGGTATACTTAGACATGTAAGCTGGAACATTGGTAGATTGTGGGAGGAAACCAGTCTGTCTAGAGCAGGTGGATGGGCAACTTTGATGGGGGTGGGGGCCACAAAATCCGAACTCAACATGAGGGGCAGCAGCGGCTTGCGGGTCTGCGTACCCACATCCACCCCCCACCTACCTTGTGAGCAAAACAGGTTAGCGACTCCCCTCTTGAGAGGGGAGAGGCATTTAAAAAATTATTATTATTTTTTGTGCAATTCTACACATTTTGCCATGGAGCTTAGAGAAAAGGTTGCCGCTTTAAAGCAAGTTTGGTGCATTCGAGGGACTTTGGGGCCACCAGTTGCCCATTCCTGGTCTAGAGAGACTATGTCCCAACAATGAAAATGGTTGAATATAAGACATTACTCTGCCATTATAGTGTGTGGTAGGACCAGAGACCGTGGCTGTGACCAGAGACCGTGGCTATGACCAGAGACCGTGGCTGTGACCAGAGACCGTGGCTGTGACCAGAGACCGTGGCTGTGACCAGAGACCGTGGCTGTGACCAGAGACCGTGGCTGTGACCAGAGACCGTGGCTGTGACCAGAGACCGTGGCTGTTACCAGAGACCGTGGCTGTTACCAGAGACCGTGGCTGTGACCAGAGACCGTGGCTGTGACCAGAGACCGTGGCTGTGACCAGAGACCGTGGCTGTGACCAGAGACCAGGCTGTGACCAGAGACCGTGGCTGTGACCAGAGACCGTGGCTGTGACCAGAGACCGTGGCTGTGACCAGAGACCGTGGCTGTGACCAGAGACCGTGGCTGTGACCAGAGACCGTGGCTGTGACCAGAGACCGTGGCTGTGACCAGAGACCGTGGCTGTGACCAGAGACCGTGGCTGTGACCAGAGACCGTGGCTGTGACCAGAGACCGTGGCTGTGACCAGAGACCGTGGCTGTGACCAGAGACCGTGGCTGTGACCAGAGACCGTGGCTGTGACCAGAGACCGTGGCTGTGACCAGAGACCGTGGCTGTGACCAGAGACCGTGGCTGTGACCAGAGACCGTGGCTGTGACCAGAGACCGTGGCTGTGACCAGAGACCGTGGCTGTGACCAGAGACCGTGGCTGTGACCAGAGACCGTGGCTGTGACCAGAGACCGTGGCTGTGACCAGAGACCGTGGCTGTGACCAGAGACCGTGGCTGTGACCAGAGACCGTGGCTGTGACCAGAGACCGTGGCTGTGACCAGAGACCGTGGCTGTGACCACCGTGGCTGTGACCAGAGACCGTGGCTGTGACCAGAGACCGTGGCTGTGACCAGAGACCGTGGCTGTGACCAGAGACCGTGGCTGTGACCAGAGACCGTGGCTGTGACCAGAGACCGTGGCTGTGACCAGAGACCGTGGCTGTGACCAGAGACCGTGGCTGTGGCTGTGATAGGCTGTACTATGGAGGCAGTAGATAAGATAAGTGTTCTTTATTTCTGAAAGTCATTTAGCTCTGGATGAAGGGAGGAGAGGAGAGGTAGAGAGGAGAGGTGGAGTTATAGTTATAGAGCTGTCTATGGTTTGGGAGTGTTTTTTAAATGGGGTCTGGAAGAGCAAGGGTAGAGAGAGATATGAGGGTGAAAGAAAGAGAGAGAAAAATCATGGAAAAGAGAGGGGCTTCTCTGACATTGCGGAATGAGAAATGGACAGAAGGAAAGAGGAGGATAAAAACCAGTTTCCTCTAAATCATGTGTTGTTTTTCTCTTGGTTAAACTCAGTATAACCCACCTACACCTTCAGTGTATTCTCTTTCTCTTTCTGTATCTTTCTCCCTCTTTTCTATCTCATTCTTTTTCTCTCTCTAGTCTGGCTTTAGATACTGATCAGCTGATAAGAGATGCATGCTGCAGCTTCCTGAATGATAACCTCAGTCAGACCTCACTCACTCACTCTCTCCCATCAACATTAAAAACAATAAATACAATGTTGTCCTGTCCCAATGTCAGACCACTATTTTAATCTCTTTCTGATAATTAATTGGGGGAAAAAATCTAAATGTGAGGATTTACTGAACAGAGATCCTCATTACCCCTTGTACCCCTCCTCACTGTCTTTTACCATGTCCCCCCTCATTACCCCTTGTACCCCTCCTCACTGTCTTTTACCATGTCCCCCTCATTCCCCCCTTGTACCCCCCCTCCTCACTGTCTTTTACCATGTACCCCCCCCCTCACTGTCTTTTACCATGTCCCCTCCCCTCATTACTGTCTTTTACCATGTCCCCCCTTGTACCCCTCCTCACTGTCTTTTACCATGTCCCCCTCATTACCCCTTGTACCCCTCCTCACTGTCTTTTACCATGTCCCCCCTCATTACCCCTTGTACCCCCTTCCTCACTGTCTTTTACCATGTCCCCCTCCTTGTACCCCTCTTCCTCACTGTCTTTTACCATGTCCCCCTCATTACCCCTTGTACCCCTCTTCCTCACTGTCTTTTACCTCATTACCCCTTGTACCCCTCTTCCTCACTGTCTTTTACCATGTCCCCCTCATTACCCCTTGTACCCCTCTTCCTCACTGTCTTTTACCATGTCCCCCTCATTATGTCCCCCTTTGTACCCCTCTTCCTCACTGTCTTTTATGTCCCCCTCATTATGTACCCCTCTTCCTCACTGTCTTTTACCATGTCCCCCTCATTACCCCTTGTACCCTCTTCCTCACTGTCTTTTACCATGTCACTGTCTTTTACCATGTCCCCCTCATTACCCCTTGTACCCCCTTCCTCACCTTTTACCATGTCCTCACTGTCTTTTACCATGTACCCCTTGTACCCCCCTCACTGTCTTTTACCATGTCCCCCTCATTACCCTTTACCCTTCCTCACTGTCTTTTACCCTATTCCCTCTCATTACCCCTCTTCCTCACTGTCTTTTACCCTATTCCCTCTCATTACCCCTTTTAACCCTCTTCCTCACTGTCTTTTACCCTATTACCTCTCATTATCCCTCTTCCTCCCTCTCTTTTACCCTATTCCCTTTTACCCTATTCCCTCACTGTCTTTCACACTATTCCCTCTCATTACCCCTCTTCTTCACTGTCTTTTATCCTATTCACTCTCATTACCCCTTGTACCCCTCTTCCTCACTGTCTTTTACCCTATTCCCTTCATTACCCCTCTTCCTCACTGTCTTTTACCCTATTCCCTCACTGTCTTTTATTCATTACCCCCCCTCTGTCTTTTACCCTCTCCTCACTGTCTTTTACCTATTCATTACCCCTCTCTCACTGTCTTTTACTCCCTCACTGTCTTTTACCCTATTCCCTCTCATTACCCCTTGTACCCCTCTTCCTCACTGTCTTTTACCCTATTCCCTCTCATTACCCCTCTTCCTCACTGTCTTTTACCCTATTCCCTCTCATTACCCCTCTTCCTCACTGTCTTTTACCCTATTCCCTCTCATTACCACTTCCCCCTTTCTCTACCCTCCTTCCTTTCCCTGTTAGCTCTTTATGTGAAGAAAAGTATTTATTTTCATTTATCAAAGCCTTTCCCCCCTGAGAGAGGAAATGTGCCGTGTCTGCAAAATGCTGTGTGTGTGTGTGTGTGTGTGCGTGTGTGTCGGGGGTACAGAGCGATGCTGGAGGTTATTATGTAGAGACTGGGACGCGACAGGAGATTCCTCTGATTGGGAATAAAACACCATCTTATCTATTTACATAAAGCCCAGTGCGATTGATACACACACACACAACACAACACTCACACAAGTGCATACTGTAGCCATTAAAACACACAGACACATACACACAGAGATGCACACCAGCAATACACACACAAGCCCTCACAAAAACTGCAGAAGCAGGGAAATACACTTGTAAACAAACACTAGAGGAAATTCACAAAGGGATTTGTCGTAATTAAATTGCAATGATCGCCCTTTTTAGATTTCACTTTGATGATGGAAAAGGGTAAAGTTAAAACGAAGACATTCTGGAAAACAGCTCTAATGGAACTTAAATGAAAAAGAACATGTAATTATCCACGCCTGGCAGAGGAGAGGAGCCATGGAGAGAAAAGAAAATACCCTGCTTTATTACATGTTGATGCTGAAGCTAGCAGCAGAATAACAATACCATTTATTTGTTGCAAACTTCAACTCTGCTGACATGCAATAAAATGATCCTTCTTCACAACCCTCACTGCCAATAACCCCTGCTTAGAAAGAGACTGTGTCCGAAATCTGTCTTGCCCACTACTTACTAAAACAACATACTGGACATGAATGTTTGCCTGCTGGACATGGCCAAAGGCTTTACATGAAAGAAACATAGACTTTCCCTTTTGATTCTTATTAACCTGACCTATGACCTCCCCTCTGACTCCATAGTGACCGCCTCATGACCCATGTGACCCCTCTGGGACTGAAGGCATGGAATGTGGACTTGACCTCTCAGGCTCCGCTCTTCACAGCAGGAATTTGTGTGTTGGCGTTCGTTGGTTTGTATGTGTGTGTGCGTTCGTTAGTGCATGCGTGTGTGTGTGCGTGCGTTAGTTAGTGTGTGTGTGTGCGTTAGTTAGTGTGTGTGTGTGCGTGCGTTAGTTAGTTAGTGTGTGTGTGCGTGCGTTAGTTAGTGTGTGTGTGCGTGCGTTATTTAGTTAGTGTGTGTGTGCGTGCGTGCGTTAGTTAGTGTGCGTTAGTGTGTGTGTGCGTGCGTTAGTTAGTTAGTGTGTGTGTGTGTGCGTGCTTTAGTTAGTTAGTGTGTGTGTGCGTGCGTTAGTTAGTTAGTGTGTGTGTGCGTGCGTTAGTTAGTTAGTGTGTGTGTGCATGCGTTAGTTAGTTAGTGTGTGTGTGTGTGTGTGTGTGTGTGTGCGTTAGTTAGTTAGTGTGTGTGTGTGTGCGTTAGTTAGTTAGTGTGTGTGTGTGTGCTTGCGTTAGTTAGTTAGTGTGTGTGTGCGTTAGTTAGTTAGTGTGTGTGTGTGCGTGCGTTAGTTAGTGTGTGTGTGCGTTAGTTAGTTAGTGTGTGTGTGCGTTAGTTAGTTAGTGTATGTGTGCGTTAGTTAATTAGTGTGTGTGTGCGTTAGTTAGTTAGTGTGTGTGTGTGCGTTAGTTAGTTAGTGTGTGTGTGCGTGCGTTAGTTAGTTAGTGCGCGCTCGTTAGTGAGTGTGTGTCTGTCTGCAGACGGGAGCCCCATATGCTCTAACCCTAATACCAGTCCAGTGTTATCAGTCCCAGATATTCACTAATCATACAACTACACCGCAAAACAAAGCAACAAAAACTGCATCAAATAACCCCCCCCACCCCCTCCCACAGTCAGGCAATCTTTGTGTGATACTGCAAACTAAACCTCTTCTACAGACTCCCTCAGCTGCAGAACACACACACACACAACCTCTGCTCAGCAAGCTGTGTGGCCCTGTATCGAGCTGAGTACAGGTGGAATAGGGGACATGGTATTGTCTAGCAGGTGTTCATCTGTCTGTCTGCTATCATGACTCTGATTGGTCCAATCTAACCCTGACAGCAGGTCAACACCCCTAAATCTAACAGCCAATCACTGGAGATCACTGGGGGAATGGAACTCACGGAGAACGTACAGTACAAGCCAATGTGAAGGACAGAAAAGAATATACTGTATATGAATGTAAATGTAATAAAATGTAAATAAAGTGTTGTTGTGAGCAGGTGGTGTTCACTCCTGCTGGAAGTGTCTCACTTTCCTGTTCTAAAATAGACCCGTGTGTGTTTGCATATGAGAAAGAAATAAATATACTGAGGGAGGCAGGGAGATGCAGATAAAGAGAGATCCCTCATGCACACCTCTCTCTTGCCCCACCCCCTGCGTGCCTCCTCCTCTCTTCCCTCTCCTCCCTCCCTCTGTACCGTATGTGTGTCAACCTTGACCCAGAGCAGTAGAGCACAGGAGCATTGAGTGGTGGAGGGAGCAGGAGAGAAAGGAGAGAGAGAGCGGGGGAGGCAAAGTGAGGAGGGCATATTGTCCTGTTTATGTAAGATTTGAGCACACTTCCAAAATGGCCACTAACAGAACAGTGAGAGTGGAGCAGAGAGGGAAAGGGATATTTAACCCCTAAGTGTCTGTGACAACAGGAACACTTAGTTAATGTAGCCTACCCAGTACTCTGAGCATGAGTACGTTGCCTCTCTCTCTCTCTCTCTCTCTCAGAGATTCCTCTGTGGCCTAGCGATTAGCAGCATGTTTCTCCTCCTCTCCTCCCTCCTTCTCTCACTGCATCCGTTCTCATTGACATCATTATCTGAGACATCGACAGAGGGGAGGACTGGGAAACAGAGAGAGCAGATCTGCTGGGAATCACTTCCCCAATCATTAAAACTCTCTTATCCCTCGAATACCTGCTTGCTAAACACTGTGTGTGTGTGTGTGTTAAACAGGCTCAATCGGAGCATGCATTAAAGGATTTGCCGTAGTCTATTAGGAGTGTGAATGTGTGTTCTCTACTCTCCTCTTCCATCACCAGAGCCTGTCCTTTTCCTGTCATGAAAGTTTAATCAGCCATTTAAAAGCCAGTGACCAGGCTGAGTCTCTGTTTGTACCCTGCCTCCAGGTTTGAAGAAACTGATACAGGCAATGCAGAGGTCAGCCCTGGTCCAGCCAGCGTGCCCTGCAGGCACTGAGTAGTAGCTTCAGTACATCAATTCACTGATTACAACTGGAACCACTTTTACCATGATAAATCAGGGCCAAGTGAGAATAGTCCAAATTAAAGAGACTATTTAGAGACTATCTTATATGGTAATGTACAGTAGCTATAAAATTGTGGATGCTTGCAGCAGAGAAGAGAGCCATCAGCTGAGAGCCATCCGTCAGTCTGTAGGTCTACTCTACTGTGTACAGGGAGGAATCCATCAGTCTAGCTAGCATGTGCTGAGAAGGGGAGAGGGGGATACGTCAGTGATAAGTCAGTCTAGCAGGAAAGAGAGAGAGAGATGTAGACCACACAGCTGATATATAGCCTCTGCGGCTGGCTCACTCTCACTCACATCTCTCTCTCTCTGTCTGTCTCTGTCTCTTTCTCACTATAATTAATTTAGCATGAACACATAGCGGAAGCACATTAATATACAATAGAATAACGAAATGACTTACTATAGAAAAAAAATGCAAACGTCTATTATTTGCTGTTCTCTCCCTTACCCACCCATTTCCCTCTCCCTCCCTCTCTCTTTCTCTCTCTCTCCTATGTTCTACCCCTTTCTGTGAATGAGTGATTTATAGGGCTTAATTGCTGGCAATGGTTCATGTGATCACATGACCATGTCATGACAGCATGTGATAAATACAGTTAATAATATTAAAACACTGCTTTATAGGGGAACCAAACACACACAAACAGATGACAACAGTACTGTTAACCCAGAACTTGTCAAAGCCTTTTAGTCTGGAAGCCTTAACACACAGTGTGATGTACCAACTCCAGTGGGTATATGAATCCCTCTTTCTACCTCACTGTAAAACACTGGGACTGTGACAGAAGAGTCTGCAGGGTTTAGTCCATACATCTTGTTGTTACATGGAGCTAGATATCAGGGAGTGACCTTTTTATGCACCACACCATACATTGTTAAAATAATGGGGTGTCTTATAGCAGGATGCTCCATCCTGGGGGGACAGAGAGAGAGACAGACCGTGGAATGGGGTGGCCAAAAATAACTAACTGAAAGTCACACCCCCAATTAGCCACAAATATAACTGCATTGAGGCATATGTGCTTCCTTGGATATACGCACCATGACACTTTTGTGTGTGTCAAGAAATGCAATGCTGCTGTTTCCCGTGTGTATCAGGAATGGTCCACCACCCAAAGGACAACCAGTCAAATTGACACAACTGTGGGGAGCATTGTAGTCAACATGGGTCAGCATCCCTGTGGAAGGCTTTCAACACATGGTAGAGTCCATGCCCCGATGAATTGAAGCTGTTCCCAATATTAGGAAGGTGTTCATAACGTTTTGAACACTCTATGGGAACAGCAGTGTGTTTAGCACTGGCGTCTCCTTATTTATCTCTGTGTTAGTTAGTTCCCTCGCAGCACTTCAGATGAATGTCATCCTGAGGATATAGAGGGAGAAAGCTAGAATTCAGCAGTTTCCCTGCAGCCTGGTTATTTATCAAGATAACAAGCAGGAGAAGCCTCCTGTTCCAGCCAGGCCTAGGCAATATGTTCTCAGTGTGTGTGTGTGTGTGTGTGTGTGTGTGTGCCCTGCGAGAGGGAAATAAAAGGGTGTTAGAGAGAGGGGATGGACGGCTGCATCTGGTTATGGATGCACTGGGACTAGTAGGTACATTTATATAAGGAGGGACAGGAGTCACACACATAAACACACAATGTTATGGATGCACTATATGCCAAGGTGAAAGATTTAGTCCATGCAGGAATTTGTACACGCGCAAGCACATATCCAGTACAGCTAGGATGTCCCAGTACAGATCCTTGCTCAATTATACTGAGGCAAATCTCTATTTAGATGTAGAGTGCTGCATTGTGTGGCTGTTCAAACGGTAGCTAGTTGGGTTTGTAATAAACATTAGCATCGGGGCTAGGGTGTGTATTGCAGCTAGATGGATTCTTCCTGTAGGACTGTGTATTGAGATATATCCTGAGGAGTGTTGGTATTGTGCCATGTTAACAACTCTATAGCATCAGCGCTAACACAAGGGCTGCTGGAGTTTAATTAGACATGGGGTGCAAAAGCTAACGAGCTAGTGCTGGGGAGACACTGCAGGGAAGAGAGGAGAGGAGAGGGAAGACAAGAGGAAGGAGAAATGTGGCTGTGTGTGTGTGTGTGTGTGTGTGTGTGTGTGTGTGTGTGTGTGTGTGTGTGTGTGTGTGTGTGTGTGTGTGTGTGTGTGTGTGTGAGTGAGGAGAGGACATAGAAGAAAAGAGGAGAGAGGGAGGAGATGAGGGAACGCTGTGGGCTACAGGAAGACCCCAAGGCTAAGAACTATGATAGTGTAATGTATTTCCCCTGAACCAACTCACAACTAATCACTGCATCTCTCTCAATCATGCTGTGAACAGACATTCCCTACCTGAGGACAGTGTCTCTGCCTGCCCCCCCTCACTTCCCTCTCGCAAACACACACGTGCCCCACACACTCTACCGAAGTCTCCACCAAAGACTCATTAAAATAGATCTGAATAAAACAGACTAAATTTGGGCTTTGTACTCACACAACTAGAAACATGGGAGGAGAGACATACAGCATTGGACATTAACATAATTTGAAAGGAGAAGAGGGGTGCTCTGAGACATTATGTATATGTATATATATATATATATATACACACACAAGGATTTT
The DNA here is from genome assembly GCF_018296145.1 of Oncorhynchus tshawytscha. Taxonomy (NCBI): domain Eukaryota; kingdom Metazoa; phylum Chordata; class Actinopteri; order Salmoniformes; family Salmonidae; genus Oncorhynchus; species Oncorhynchus tshawytscha. The sequence continues at coordinate 34,938,380 of NC_056434.1, read as the reverse complement.
TCTGTACAAGGAGACAAAGACAAATACTGTATTAATGAAGAAAAATACATATACTCACCCACATACAGTACCTCCCCACATACAGTACCTCCCCACATACAGTACCTCCCCACATACAGTACCTCCCCACATACACACACCGTGATGTTGCTGTGTCTGTGTCCTTCAATAATAACCTGACCTGCTGGCAGCCTGGGAGGCACCACACACACACACGCACACACTCACACCCTGTAACGTGCTCTATAGCTTGAGCCTGCTTCTAAACCCCCCCTCCAACCCCCACCTCCCCTCTCCCCCAACCAGTGACCTCAGAACTCCTGACAGGCAGAAAATGCTGAAGTATGCAGGTGTCCTAATGTCGCAGCCACACACACATCGCTGTCTTATATTGCACTGATCGGCGTTAACCCTGTCACTGCCACACGATTCCTTAGAGTATATACTTAACAAACACGCAGAGCAACTGTGACGCTGATATTGATGCTGTCTTTGTTCAAAATTTCCAGGGCTTTTCGGAGAGTTGTTCCACGAAGTGGACACACACACTTGTGTCTGAGTGTGTATGTGAGCGTTGTATTACAGTGGTGATGAGTCGTCAGGCTGTGAGGCTGTTATCTCAGACACAGTGATATGTGAGGGTGATACTCCACATTGACCAGGCCTTTAAATAAGCCCTTCGATCCTACTGGGACAACAGTAAGGTCACTGCCTGCCTCCGCTCTCCCTGTCTGCCTGCCTGTCTGGCTGCACCCACTGCCAGATCCCTCCATCCCTAACTCTTTTTCTTCCCTCCTCCTCTCCCTTCCTCCTTCCGCACGCCATCCTTCACTGCCTGGCTGTCTGTCTGCCCCGATAGAGAGGTTCCTCCATCCCTCTCTCTCTCCCTCAATCTCCTCCCATACTCCCACCCATCCCTCTGTATGTCAGTGTGAGAAGTGAAGTTTGTCCCCATGGAGACAGGAGACAGAGTCCCAGGGTCAAGGGTCAGCTGAGAGGTGAAAGGTCGTGACCCTATCCAATGACCACTAGGGAGCAGAGAGGGCATGTCACTCCACACCTGTCAATCAGCCTGTGCTGTCGGACACCAGACAGAGAATTGCATTCCGTCACAGACACAAGCCACAGAGACACGAGCCTGTCAAATATATCCTGTAACAATCCTCAAAAGATACCTTATGTACAGTCACTGTGCTCAGATTTCTGCATACAGAAAACTGAGGACTTTGTTGGGAGATTTGTATTGTAATTATCACAACATATAGAGCAGGGAACATCAACTAGATTCAGCCGCGAGCATATATTTTCTTGAGTGGATGGTCGGGGGGCCAGAACATAATTCTAAATCATTTGTACTCTGCAAATTGATGCGAGCCGCCAGATGATGATCCCTGATATAGAAGGTGAAAGAAGTCCCAACAAGAAAGGCGTCCTCCTGAGCTAGTTGCATGTCTGTCCTCTGGTCGCGCCGACCATTAAAATCATTAGCACTTAACTCTAATCCGTATGGAGCTACCGCTGCCTGCCTTCACAACCAGAACTGTCAGACGATCAACACACAGCTTCACCAGAGGTATAGAAAACAGAGGCCAACATATTGTCTGGACTGCCTCACTGTATAGAGACACATTCAGAGGGTTACATACTGTGGTAATATTGTCCCAAATCTAAACAAAATCAACACAGAAAAGGTTCTGAGGTAAGGAAGTGTGTTTTTATCACTCTGAAGACTGTGAACAATTATTATAACATTTCTCAAATTAAATCAGCAACGTCAACCCCTATTGAAATGTGAAAATGATTTAGTAAAATAGTGAACCCATTTTACAAGACACACTGACAGTTATTTGATAAATATGTTTTAAAGACCATTCAAAGATGATAATCAAAATTGTAAATACTGTTAATATGTATATACTTCAGTATAATTGTACAATTGTGCTTCATAAAATGCTAAATATTTGTTTAATAAGTATTAGAAATAACAATAATAATCAAACAATAAGATACAATTATATGAATAACTATTATATTAAACTCAATAAAGATTTTGTTGTGAATGTGTATACTTTTCATCTTTTCCAGAATTGTTATAAAGCAATAATATAGCTAGCTTAAAAAAGTAATGTGTGTGTTATGAACCAGGTGATCAGTGAGCTGAGGAGAAGGGACAAGATGGCAGATGTTACCTCAGACTCCAGGTCAAGGGTCAGGGGTCAGGGTTCAGGGGTCACTATCACAGATGGAGGAACTTTCTCGATGTCCTGAGGATAGAGATAATAAAGGCAAGGATTAAAACATAGTAAAAAAAAAGGCAGAAAATAGTTTCACTAAAAAATACGCTAAGCTTCTGTACAATCTTAGAAAAAAAGGTACTATCTAGTACCTAAAAGGGTTATTAATCTGTCCCCATAAGATAACCCTTTAAAGAACCCTTTTTGGTTCCAGGAAGAACCCTTTTCACAGAGGGTTCTACCTGAAACCAAAAAGGGTTCCACCTGGAACCCAAAAGGGTTCCCCTATGGGGACAGCCGAAGAACCCATTTGGAACCCTTTTTTTCTAAGAGTGTAGCATGGAGGGAGGTGAATGAGAGAGAAAGAGAAAGAGCACATTAAAGCCTCTTCATACATATTTAAGCAACAATGACAGCCATTCATTTTCCCAGTAATGTCATTAACACTGAGACCATATGGACCATGTACTGCTTAGCCAGGAGTTACCACTACCACACACCACTGTGAGAGAAAGCAGGATGGTAATGACACACACGCTTCACCACTTGCTGTCGAGATTGAAGGTACCTACTGAGTCCTGTTATGTGCACTGTAATGTGTGCTACTGAGTGTGAAGTTGACCAGGAGCCGTAGAAATTGATATTAATTTGCAGACATTGTGCAGATAAATAAGACGGTAGATATAATCGAAAGCAACATGCGTACAACCAGGTGCATGCACACCCATCAGTGTGGGACACAGAGAGAATGCTAGGACATGGCACCAGTGTGTGAGGTCAGGGTCTTTCCCATGTACAGAGAAAATGAGAGAGGAGAGAGACAGCGGAAGAGCTGAACAACACTTTGGGTCACCTTGTCTGGCTGGAGATCAATGTCTGTTAGACTGGTGAGTGAGAGACAGAGAGAGAGAGAGAAAAGAGAGAGAGAGAAAACTAGAGAGAGCGAGAAGAGAGAGAGCGAGAAAACTAGAGAGAGAGAGAGAGAGAGAGAGAGAGAAAAAACTAGAGAGAGAGAGAGAGAGAGAGAGAGAGAGACTGTGCAGCCACTGCACAACAGCAGAACCTGAGACGGAGCTGCATTTCCTGACAAAATGTGAAAAATATAAAATAAAATAAAAATATAAAACACATTTGAAACCCTTATTCAAGGTTTCAAAGACCTCTCTGATGAGAGTAGGCTACCCGTCCTGTTAGGGGAGGACGCAGAGAGCTGTGGGTTGGCAGCGCGCTATATTGCTGCCTGCCATAAGTTGAGGGACAGTGTCTGACAGACCAACCAACCTGCACATGTCCTCCACTATTGTTATTGTTCAATGTATGGTTATTTTGACCCTTGGTTATTGTTGTTACTGTTGTCCCGTTGACAATTTTGATACTTATTATTTTCATATTAAATATAGTAAATAGTAAATATCCAAAGTAAGCTTTGGCAAAATGTACATTGTTACGTCATGCCAATAAGGCAAATTGAATTGAATTGAGAGAGACAGACAGACAGACAGAGAGAGAGAGAGAGAGAAGAGGAGATGAGAGGAGAGAGAGGGGAAGAGGGAGAGAGGACAGAGGAAGAGGGAGAGAGGAGAGAAGAGATAAGAAGAGAGAAGAGAGAGAGACTGACTCCTGCATTCCTGGGGCAGAGAGGTACATAAACGCGGTTGATTTAAATCCATGTCTGACTGCAGTAGAAGGGTAAATCACCTCACAGCTTCAATGAGCTGCAGGTAAAACACACAGGGGTCGGGCTAAGCTCCAACTCCACACGCATGCACGCACACACACGTACACACACACACGCACGCACGCACGCACATGCACACGCACACACAGCAGGCTTTCTGACCTGCAACTCAACACTCTGAAGGAATGTCTATGTGTTTCAGAAGACTGTGCTGCTAAATTAGAACTCTATAATAATTAGCATTCATCTATTGCCCTTTAGTTAATTATATATTCTGATCAGGAGGGGTTCTCCAGCAGATTCAAATGTGAGTGAAAAGATGAGCACAGCACACTCTTAGAAAAAAACGACCTAAAAGGGTTATTTGGCTGTTCCCATAGGAGAACCCTTTGAAGAACTAGTTTTGGTTCCAGGTAAAACCCTGTTCAGTTCCATGTAGAACCATTTCCACATAGGGTTCTACCTGAAACCAAAAAGGGTTCTCTCTGGAACCAAAAAGGGTTCTCCTATGGGGACAGCTGTAGAACCCTTTTTTTCTAAGAGTGTACAGGACTGCATGAGATGGATTGTAGAGCACATTTTGCTAAATTATATTGGAAATTCATATTTTACAACAAACGTGTATGTATCACATGTATGGGTGATTTGGGTTTAGACAGATGTTATACAACCCGACAGTATCAAACATTCACAAACACCCAGACATATCTGTGGCTGTCCAGGAGCTCAGTCTCACCAAGCCAGTCGGCAGAGAGAAGGCAATATGACCCTGTATAAATATACAGCTTCCTCACCTTGCAGCCCGCACCGCGACAGGAGGGGGGAAATGCTAAATTATTAGCTTTTCAAATAAATGACACATAACTCAGCCATCGGAGAGAGAGAGAGAGAGAGAGAGAGACTCCTGCATTCCTAGGGCAGAGTGATGGACGCAGTACAGAGGTACATAAACGCTGTTGATTTAAATCACTTTAAATGTAAATGTTTATCGCAACACACAGAGAGATGCAGATGGGGAGTGAGTGGAAGAGATTGAAATGGTTTCCTCTTTTGAATGTGAATACTATAGGTGTTTAACCCTTTGTGGTGCCGTTGTAAGGGCAAGTCTGGGTGTATGTGTTTGTGTGTGTGTGTGTGTGTGTGTGTGTCTGTGTTTGTGTTTGTGTGTGTGTGTGTCTGTGTTTGTGTGTGTGTGTGGGTCCTATTAATTCATATTAATAATAGCATAATTGATTTAAACAAAAGCAGCTTTCATACTGCATACAGAAACAACTACAGAAACATTTGACTAAATGAGGAGGTGGTTATAACCTTTGCTCTGTTGCTGAGTTTCTTAAAAGAAAACTCCACCCAAAAACTATATGTTGGTATTTGTTTCATTAGTCCATTGTTGACATAGTCCCAAAATACAGAAATCATCCCCGTGTGATGCATTTAGCATCATATGACGTAAAATGCAGCATCATATGATGTAAAACGCAGCATCATATGACGTAAAACGCAGCATCATATGACGTAAAACGCAGCATCATATGACGTAAAACGCAGCATCATATGACGTAAAACGCAGCATCATATGACGTAAAACGCAGCATCATATGACGTAAAACGCAGCATCATATGACGCATCAAAACGCAGCATCATATGACGTAAAACGCAAAACGCAGCATCATATGACGTAAAAGCAGCATCATATGACGTAAAACGCAGCATCATATGACGTAAAACGCATCATATGAGCATCATATGACGTAAAACGCAGCATCATATGATCGTAAAACGCAGCATCATATGACGTAAAACGCAGCATCATATGACGTAAAACGCAGCATCATATGACGTGTAAAACGCAGCATCATATGACATAAAACGCAGCATCATATGACGCATCATATGACGTAAAACGCAGCATCATATGACATGACGTAAAACACAGCATCAAACGCGCAGCATCATATGACATAAAACGCAGCATCATATGACGTAAAACACAGCATCATATGACGTAAAACACAGCATCATATGACGTAAAACACAGCATCATATGACGTAAAACACAGCATCATATGACGTAAAACCCAGCATCATATGACGTAAAACACAGCATCATATGACGTAAAACCCAGCATCATACGGGGATGATTTCTGTATTTTGAAAGTTACATTTCTTGAAAAATTGATTGCTGACAATCAAAACATTTTGGGACTTTGACAACAATGTACTTATGAAACAAAAAGATCGTTCTTGGATGAATATAATATGCAAGCTGATTATTTGAGGGCGTTTGGATGATCTCAGATTTCTTCCTAACAATGGATATATTGAATAAAATGCATTATAACAAAGGGAGAAAGTAATCTGCTCATATAGATTGTCTACACTGAACACTCAATAGACAGACAGATTGGAGGAATGGATGCTTTGATAGACTCTCTCACCGCAAGGTCAAATAAAAGACGCAATGCTGGACATTGACTTCCTAGCACATACACTTAGTCACACACACACACGCACGTGCACACAAGAACACACACACTTCCTGTATCATACTGATCCTAAAATGTGTATTCTATTCTACTGAGCCATTTACTTTATGTTCATATGGTGATCTTTTCTTATCTCTTATTGTTGTTGCTGTCGTTGATGTGTACCATGTGTATCTAGTGCGTTCAACAGTTCATATGACTAATACAACTTGAAACACACAATGCACACTGAGCCATTGTGCCTTTAATAAAGGCATTAAAGTGAAGTACATCATGTTGATTGAAATGTCAATAAGAATGCATTTCAAAGTGATTTCCCATTGTTGACCTCAGAGAGAAAGTCCAATATTGTGACAGGAGACAACTGCATTAGCTGTAATAACCTGATCATTGGACATAGTAGAAATGATCACAGCACACCAGTCAATATGCTGGGACAGAGAACGGAATTACACTTCATGCTGATTCAATTAATCCTAATATAATATATGTGTGTGTGTGTGTGTGTGTGTGTGTGTGTGTGTGTGTGTGTGTGTGTGTGTGTGTGTGTGTGTGTGTGTGTGTGTGTGTGTGTGTGTGTGTGTGTGTGTGGTACATCTGTTGTGATGCTGAGGTGTACATCTGCCTTTTTGATGATCTGTAACACAGGTGTAAAGAATCATGTTGTATCCTCTCTGTTCTGTGTGGCTGCTCTAACACTGATCTTCAGGTGTTCTGTTCTGCCTTGGCTGCTCTAACACAGGAAGTGATCTGGTAACACAGGTGTAAAAATAATCATGTTGTATAACACAGGTGTAAAGAATCTGTTCTGTTCTGCCTTGGCTGCTCTAACACAGGAAGTGATCTGGTAACACAGGTGTAAAGAATCATGTTGTGTCCTCTCTGTTCTGTTCTGCCTTGGCTGCTCTAACACAGGAAGTGATCTGGTAACACAGGTGTAAAATCCTCTCTGTTCTGTTCTGCCCTGGCTGCTCTAACACAGGAAGTGATCTGGTAACACAGGTGTAAAGAGGAAGTAGTGTTGTGTCCTCTCTGTTCTGTTCTGCCTTGGCTGCTCTTACACAGGAAGTGATCTGGTAACACAGCATCCTACCTCATAGTGGTTCTGGCTCCCACACACACACACGCACATACAAGCAGCAAAGACACACACACGCACATACAAGCAGGAAAGACCACAGCATCCTACCTCATAGTGGTTCTGGCTCCCACACACACACACGCACATACAAGCAGCAAAGACACACACACACACACACACACACACACACACACTTCAGTGGACAAAAAACAGACTCTGCAGTAGGGGCTTAGCGCCAAGTTTGCACCAATACACAACCTGCCTTATTCATGGCCAAATTACAGAAATGTAATGAGTAAGAACACTGTAATGTGTAGAAATGTAGAAAAATAAATATGGTTTAAAATATGAAGTTCACCAAAATAGGATGAAAACTTGTTCATGATTAACATAGTTCTACTGAAAAAAGCATGACACTGACATTCCACACCAAATGTTTGAATTTATGATTTCATATGATTATTAACACAAGTAAGGTATATAGACTCAAGCTAATTTCCTGGACCTTGTGCCAGAGCCAGAGCTCCATCACACAGCAAACCCCACTAATTCTATCTGCTTGTAGGAGTAAAGAGGTGCCTTGAAATAAGTATGGTGTCTCCAGTTCCAGGTTAGAACACAAATGTAATTAAATAGCACACTGTATTGACTTAATCAGAAGGCAGGGCTATAAATTAATGGCACAGGACCACTAAAAGGCCCTCTCCCCTCTGCCTGGACGTTTCTCCCATCGTTTATCATCTTAAAGAAGCATAAGGCCTCTCTCTCTCTCTCTCTCTCTCTTTCCCTCCCCTCCCCTCCCTCTCTGTCCCCCCTCTCTCTCTCTCCCTCTCTCTCTCTCTCTCCCTCTCTCTCTCTCTCTCTCTCTGCCTCTCTCTGCCTCTCTCTCCCTCTCTCTCCCTCTCTCTCCCTCTCTCTCCCTCTCTGTACCCCCTCTCTGTCCCCCCCTCTCTGTCCCTCTCTCTCTCCCTCTCTCTCCCTCTCTTTCTCCCTCTCTCTCCCTCTCTCTCTCCCTCTCTCTCTCCCTCTCTCTCTCCCTCTCTCTCTCCTCTCTCTCTCTCCCTCTCTCTCTCCCTCTCCCTCAGTCAAAGGGGAAATAGTCCGTTCCGGCCGGGGGAGGACCATGATATCCCATGATAGCCTGCACCTCTCCGTGCTCTGTGTGTGAGTAGCACCTGGGGGTGGGGAACAGACTGCGGCCATCTTCCCTTAAAGTTGCAGAGTTATCAAAACTAGAGAGAGATGGGGGAGGTATCAAAGTTAGAGGACAAACAGACAGAGACAGTGAGCTACGATGCAGTATCAGTTTGATTGTTCTGAATTCCACACACACACACACACACACACACACACACACACACACACACACACACACACACACACACACACACACACACACACACACACACACACACACACGCACACTTATCTCAGCCATGCTGCTAACCCAGGATGTAAAGGGAACCCATGAGTTAACTGTTGTCTGCTTAAATGGAATGAATTTGCTTTGTGAATATCTATTCCAAAGTGTTTCAAGCTCATGCATGCTTAAAAAAAGCTCACTCTCTTTAGCACCCTCACACATAACCTTGCATGCACACAGGCAAACGAGCACAGCCCAAAAAGCAGGCGCAATACGTAGGTGATCTCATGTGGAAATGCATTCCATCTATACCTCTCACTCTTTCCAAACTAGAATGTCTACAGATTAAGAAGTAATTATGAAATGAAAAGTGATAGCCAATAACAAAATCATTCAATGTCCCCATCGGTATTAGGTATGCTTCTGAGGAATGCATAGCCTTTGCCTTCCTTTTAAGGCTCGCGTGTTCTGTTATAACCTCGCCTTCATACCAGTCAGAACTGTACATATGATTATGCAAACCAGAACTTAACAACATTAGCAAGAAGATAATGTTATTATCTATTATTATGCAGAAGAATGGGATAGTAAAAAGAATCAAGCACTGCGGGTAAAAAGGGACGAAACAGACACAGCACACAAAGACATGCTGGATTCTTCCATTTAGAAACTGTCCCGCGTAGTTGTAACATTGTCAAAGTCATAACGAAATATGTATTTCTTTCGTCTATTCATTTGATTAGCCTATATCAGAATTCAAAATCGAACGAAGAAATTTGACAAGAATGACAATGAAATGGAACAACCATTTCGAGGTTCACGATCTGACTTTCCCTGTGTTAAAAATCTTCCGACTCCAAAAATGTACTTTTTTTTTTACACTGGACTAATAGCCTATGTTCCACCATAAGCAAACAGTGAGCAATGTGTCGCCTATTCGTTTACAATTATTTCGGGTAAAAATATGACATGTTGAACTTCGTTCCAGGCTACCCTCTGCGCATCAAGTAGCCTGATTCCCCTTCAATTGACCTTATGGTAAATATAGGGACCGTTTTTATTGAATTAAATACTAGGCTATATCTCCATGCCATATTTACAATTTAACTTGTTGAGTTAAAGTGTTCGGGTTCGAGTTTTTCGACTGCTACGGAGCAAAGAGCAAACGTTAGCTCTTAAATGAATTATGAACACAATGGGACTGGGGACCTGTGCCCGGCGTCATGTGAAGTGTGTATAAAACCATCCGCATATGTAGCCTAGGCCTAATGTCTAAATAAACTGGAATATTTAGTTTAGACTGTTGGAATTCTCTTTAAGCAATTAAGCAACAGGTGAAATCAATCTTATTTCTGTACAACACAGCGGAAGAGCTAAATACGACACGTTATTACAGCGTATTCAAAACAACATAAAGTTACTGTATGCTTTTATAAGCAAGAAAACATTTTTTTTTGCTTTAGGTCTATGTTGTCCTCCTAAGATGTGTCTATAGCCTACAGCACAGCAGGAGGCAAAAGTGTAATGAGCTTACACGAAAGGTATAATACTAAACCACAGAAATTATAGGCATATAGGCAATTCCCGAATGCTTTTATGAACTTCTTTTTTTAAAACCAAGAATTAGGACTAATTTAGCCTTATCCACAAGTGTAGCCTATTAGGCAAGTAAAACCGATGATAAAGTCAGCATAACAATCATTTAACCATGCATTAATAAAAATGAACATTAATGAAAGTTTAAGTTTCCATTCATAAACATTTATTGATGAATGGTAGGAATTTGAATATTCCAGTTTGAACACTGTGTCGTCCAAACAATGTTTAAGTCATTTCCTTAGACACCAGGACATCTTTTTAAGAATATATCCATAGTTCACCATGATTACATTTTATATAGCAACATTAAAGTTATTGAATATCACCTAAATATTTCCAACAATTCAGTTTTCCGATCGGTTTAGACCCACCGGGTTTCGGGTAACATGCGTGCAATTACAGTCCAGCAATTCCTTCCTTTTTCAGAGAAATGACACATTTCAGATGAAGAGATTTCCCACCTCTTAATGGTGATTCGTCAACACACTTTTGATAAAGACAGACTGAAGCTTTACCTGGTTTAATAGTATGCATTTAAACCTATATCTGATTTGTCCTTTATGTAATTTCCTTCTTCGATACTTGTATCAAAGACAAGAAAAGAAGAAGGAAAATAATTTAGTGCATTTGTACAAAAATTATACAAACGTATGCCTACATTTAATCTAAATAATCTTACAATATTCAAAAATAAAAAGCAATCTGTTGCGTAACAAAAACTACATTGACTGAATATTCACTGAATTAAAATATGCCTTTTTAAATTATAAAGGAATCCACAGGAATCCATAAATAGGCTACAAAAGGCCATCAGATGAATAGTGGGCTACACACCGCTATATGCACGACCGTGTAACACACAGCACTCCGTTCAAAAGAAGATAGAATTCCAAATGTCCTGTCTGTCTTTCTCCAGGCATAATCCTAGCCTGGCAAGTGAAAGGTAATGCGTCAGCGGCTTTGTGTAGAGAATGAGGCTCAATGTCAGAAGGGACGGCGAGAGGTGAGGAGGGGATGAGAGGTGAGTTGAGTTGAGGGTTGAGGAGACTGATGGAGGATGAAGTCCCTCACAATGTTTGGTCCCAAATCCCCCAAAAATCGATGAGTCCATATAAATACATAACATGCAGTTGTCATCCAAGAAAATGTAACAAAAGTATTCCCGAAAGGACAGCAAAATACCGCACATGACCTGCATGGTTGATTTAGGCTCTATAACGTCGTCTATATTATGCCATAGGCTTACTGTTTGAATGCTCAAAACATGAAAAACATAGATTATATGAAAATGGGGTAAATTATAGCCTACAAAGAAGACATTAAAACAAAATAAATATTTAAGAGTTACCTTTCAGTTAAATTTGACTACATGTACTGTAGGCCTAAATTTAAGATTTAGGCCGATTGAGCAAGTTTTGTAAGCACATATTATTAATGATCACTTGACACTTTTGAGGGAGATGCCCCACGAAACAAAATGCACACAAATGTTTTCTTTATCCTTTTTAAAATACAAAATAACGACGGCAAAACACAACGAATAAGATCTATACAGGCTATTTCTAACAATGTAATCCACAAACCTAATTTAACACGGAACATTTACCTAACCGCATTCTCATTAAATATCACCACAAAATGTGTAAAGAAAATTTAAAAAATATAAATTTTTGTCTTTGCCAATCCCCACCTTTACGCACGGACACTTTACGATCCTGACAAAATTAACAACAGTTTATTTTCCTCTTTAAAAAAAAGTGACTATTTTCTAAACTGTGAAACTCACATGAAGAACTCTGGGGATGAGGGGGTGTTGTCACTGCTGGATCCGTTTTCTCTGAAGCCGTTGGTGATGAGCTTCTCGTACTTGTCCTTGTATGCGTCCCTCTCCCTGGCCAGCCGCGACATCTCCGCCTTGAGGTGGTCCACCTGCTGGACCAGCTGCGTCTTCTCACCCTCCAGAACATGTCTCTGCTGGACCCGCTTGTATCGGCATGACTGGGCATAGCCTCTGTTCTTTAGGGTCCTCCTCTTCTGTTTCAGCCGGATCACCTCCTCTTTGCTGACCCCGCGGAGGTGTCGGTTCAGCTCCCGTACTGACATGGTCACCAGCTGGTCGTCCGAAAACCGGTCGTCCAGGTCCAGGTGTCCCATGTGTTGGTGGCTGCCCGCCGAGCTAGCGTTGGACGGGACCCCGGTGGAGGGGTGGTGTCCCCCGGCGTGGTGGTGATGGTGGTGGTGGTGGTGGGGACCTCCGTTCTGCGCTGCTGCTGCAGCGATAACAGCCGATACCACAGCGGCTGCTGAGCCCATCTCCTCCCCGGCCATGCCGCCTCCTGCCCCGGCCGACCCGGCAAACTGCTGCCCTCTTGCATAGCCATCGAAGGACTGGAGCTGGTGGCTGCTGCTGATCAGCGCCTCTACCGCGTCTTCGGGGCTGAAGCCCAGCGCTTCGGGATTCAGCTGCTGTTGGTAGCCGCTCATCCAGTAAAAATCCTCCAGGTGAGCCTTCTGCTCGCTCCCGGAGCCCGGGCTGGGCGCCGAAAAGCTTGGGGAAGGGGGAACCGAGCTGCAAGGCGTGCTCATCGGGGTGGAAGACAAGGATCCCCCGGTGATCAGACGGCTGCACTGGCTGATGCTGCGATCCGGCTCCACCGGCTCCTTTTTCACTTCAAACTTCATCAGATCGAAGTCATTAACATATTCCATGGCCAGGGGACTGGTGGGCAGGTCGGAGTTGCTCATTGCCAGTTCTGATGCCATCCTTTTGCTGCTGCTGCTGACAGCAGTCCTCCAAACGGGTTGAGCAGCACCTGTCAAAGCGGGCTGCGGTGACACGCACTGAGCCAGCTTGATTTCTTTATTTATTTTATTTAAAAAAAAAATGTGGAAAAAACAAGGGGTTTTCTAGCCTAATTGTGCTGCGCACGTTTTTGGTTTTTGAAATTGGATCTTTTTTCTCTCTCTCTCTTTAACGCAGTGTTTGCACAGACGCACTAGAACAGCGCGTGCGTCGCTCTCTCGTTTTTCGCCCTCTCTCTCCTTGTCTGCACGCGGTTCTGTGTGTTTCTAACATTTAACACTTCATGCCTTCTTTTAGGATTAGTGCGCGAAATTGAAGGAGGTTCACGTGAGGTGTCACTGGCAAATTCGTGCCTTGAAGAGAATAATACAGAAATAAACTCCACGCCAGGCTTGACGGAGAGAGATTTTTTTTAAAGGGATCAACCCCCGCAGACGAGTTTAAATGCATTGCTGACTTTTATAGGCGTCCTGACGTCAGGGCTCAAATATGAAATGGTATTGGACTCACATCCAATGGGCTATCTCGCTCTGAGGGACAATTAGCATAATATTAGATGATCCAATATTTTGGGAAAGGACCGAGCCTATCAGCCTACCGAGCCTCCGGACTAGAATTTAAAGACAGTGAAAACAAAATAAAGAAACACTACAATACATAGCCTATTGGTTATTACGATTTTCAACAGGTAGATGTTCATCCCGTTTCTTTCAATAAACGTGTCTATAAATACCTACATAGGCTATAAGCAACATAGAAAAGACAGTTAATTGTCTATTAGCTACCTTATCAATAGATTTACAGAAGTTTATGACACTATGGACGTTAATCAATCAAACTGTAGGCTATTTTTGTCAGCATAACAAAGAGGTATAGGCTATACCTTTTAAACATTGGGGTTGTAAAACGAATATAAGATATCCAATTGCTTATAATATCAGGGTAGTGTTAGGTGGTAGTTAGTAGGCCCTAGGAATATTATGTTGCGTGTAAATATTTATAACTAATATGTCTTTCATTGTGGAACGATGTAGGTACATTAACGTAAACACCGCTTAATCTTGGAACATTTACCAGTCAAATTGCACTCACTTCTCTCAGCCTATACGTGTATGAAACCTAATTCAGAGCAATTTATACAACTCTGGCCTTATGGACATGTTCAATTATGCGTTCTATGTTCTACTGATACCCTACGTATTTTCTTTGACGATTTTCATATTCTCTGGTAGCAGTTCTTGGTCAGGGAAGTCATTTAAAGTACTGTACACTTGTGTTTTTTCGATAGGGTTGTGAAAGCATGGGTCCGGCCATGTGAATGGCTGTTAGCAAACCCAACAGCGCCACCCTTTGGAATAAGACAGTGGCCTAGGTAACGAACATTAGAAATGGCAGGCGGGTGATATGATCCCCTCTGAAGATACAAGGGTTCTCTGTTTCTGTTTATCATTACTTTGCTTGACAATAACACATATTAGGGGAGATTGGGGTAAATTAAGTCATTTTTACATTCAGCCTCACTCCGTCAAGGGAAATCAAGTAATTCTTTCTCACAAAAATATCTATATATATTTCAGGATGTTGTAAACATTACAGTTTTGAAAACATAGCTTGTCCAAAAAAACTGGTCTCTTGGCTAAACTTACCCCAGGTATGTGACAGGGTAAATTAAGCCATGGGACAGGGTAAATTAAGCCATGGGACAGGGTTAATTAAGCCATGGGACAGGGTAAGTTAAGCCATGGGACAGGGTCAATTAAGCCATGGGACAGGGTAAATTGAGCCATGGGACAGGGTAAATTAAGCCATGGGACAGGGTAATTAAGCCAGGGGACAGGGTCAGTTAAGCCATGGGACAGGGTATTTTAAGCCATGGGACAGGGTCAGTTAAGCCATGGGACAGGGTAGGTTAAGCCATGGGACAGGGTAGGTTAAGCCATGGGACAGGGTAAATTAAGCCATGGGACAGGGTAGGTTAAGCCATGGGACAGGGTCAATTAAGCCATGGGACAGGGTAAGTTAAGCCATGGGACAGGGTAAGTTAAGCCATGGGACAGGGTAGGTTAAGCCATGGAACAGGGTAAATTAAGCCATGGGACAGGGTAGGTTAAGCCATGGGACAGGGTAAATTAAGCCATGGGACAGGGTAAGTTAAGCCATGGGACAGGGTAAGTTAAGCCATGGGACAGGGTAGGTTAGGCCAAGACCAGGGTAGGTTAAGCCATGGGACAGGGTAGGTTGAGCCATGGAACAGGGTAAATTAAGCCATGGGACAGGGTAAATTAAGCCATGGGACAGGGTAAGTTAAGCCATGACACAGGGTAAATTAAGCCATGGGACAGGGTAAATTAAGCCATGGGACAGGGTAAGTTAAGCCATGACACAGGGTAAATTAAGCCATGGGACAGGGTAAATTAAGCCATGGGACAGGGTAAATTAAGCCATGGGACAAGGTAAGTTAAGCCATGGGACAGGGTAAATTAAGCCATGGGAAAGGGTAAGTTAATCCATGGGACAGGGTAAATTAAGTCATGGGACAGGGTAAATTAAGTCATGGGACAGGGTAAATTAAGCCATGGGACAAGGTAGGTTAAGCCATGGGACAGGGTAAATTAAGCCATGGGAAAGGGTAAGTTAATCCATGGGACAGGGTAAATTAAGTCATGGGACAGGGTAAATTAAGCCATGGGACAAGGTAGGTTAAGCCATGGGACAGGGTAAGTTAAGCCGCCTACACATTTCTATACTGAATTAAATATTACCACCAGGGTCATAACTAGACATGAGGACACCGACGTCCGGACCTCTGCCATTTTTTCTAATTAAACACAAAATTATATCTGGTACACAATAAAGTTATGGTTCAACATGTAAATATCGCTCCCAGTGTTGAAGCATAGGAACACTTATATTCTTGATCTGACAGTTCTAATCGTGCCTGTATTTGGGAGATGCTGGAAAAAGGCCATTTAAAAACGGTCCCTTGACTCCTGCCGTGTCTACAGACATCCCCTAAACAAGTCAAAACTGTCTCTCTGAGAATTTGTGCACAACTGGTAAGTAGTCGCTTATTGATAGGCCTCAGTCAGAGGTCAGTCAGTCAGTCAGGTGGCTAGCTGCCGACAGAGACTTCTATTGCAGTAACATTGAAGGGCTCTGGCTAGTATTACTTAGCCAGCTAAGAATGCAGTAAGAAACTAACGTTAAACGGAGCATATCTCAGCAGGAGCAAAAAATAGGCTACTACCATGGACAAAAATATAAACACATGTAAAGTTTTGGTCCCATGTTTCATGAGCTGAAATAAAAAATCCCAGAAATTTCCCATATGCACAAAAAGCTTTTTTTCTCTCAAATTTTGTTCACAAATTTGTTTACATCCCTGTTAGTGAGCATTTATCATTTGCCAAGATAATCCATCCACCTGACAGGTGTGGCATATCAAGAAGCTGATTAAACAGCATGATCATTACACAGGTGCACATTGTGCTGGGGACAATACACAGAACACTTTAAAATGTGCAGTTTTGTCACACAACTTAATGCAACAGATGTCTAAAGTCTTGAGGGAGCGTGCAATTGGATGACTGCAGGAATGTCCACCAGAGCATTTAAAGTTAATTTCTCTACCACAAGAAACATCGTTCTAGAGAATTTGGCAGTACGCCCAACCTGTATTTAACTAGGCAAGTCAGTTAAGAACAAATTCTTATTTAAAATGACGGTCTACCCTTGCCAAACCCGGACGACGCTGGGCCAATTGTGCACCGCCCTACAGGACTCCCAATCACAGGGACTGTAATGACATCTCTTGCACTGAGATGCAGTGCCTTAGACCACTGCGCCACTCGGGAACCTGCCTCACAACCGCAGACACGTGTGTAACCACGCCAGCTCAGGACCTCCACATCTGGTTTCTTCACCTACGGGGTCATCTGAGACCAGCCACCCGGACAGCTGATAAAACTGTGGGTTTGCACAACCGAAGAGTTTCTGCACAAACTGTCAGAAACCATCTCAGGGAAGCTCATCTGCATGCTCGTCGTCCTCACCAGGGTCTTGACCTTTTATATTTGATTTTTTATTTCACCTTTATTCAACCAGGTAGGCTAGTTGAGAACAAGTTCTCATTTGCAACTGCGACCTGGCCAAGATAAAGCATAGCAGTGTGAACAGACAACACAGAGTTACACATGGAGTAAACAATTAACAAGTCAATAACACAGTAGAATTAAAGGGGATTCTATATACATTGTGTGCAAAAGGCATGAGGAGGTAGGCGAATAATTACAATTTTGCAGATTAACACTGGAGTGATAAATGATCAGATGGTCATGTACAGGTGGAGATATTGGTGTGCAAAAGAGCAGAAAAGTAAATAAATAAAAACAGTATGGGGATGAGGTAGGTAAAAATGGGTGGGCTATTTACCGATAGACTATGTACAGCTGCAGCGATCGGTTAGCTGCTCAGATAGCAGATGTTTGAAGTTGGTGAGGGAGATAAAAGTCTCCAACTTCAGCGATTTTTGCAATTCGTGCCAGTCACAGGCAGCAGAGAACTGGAACGAAAGGCGGCCAAATGAGGTGTTGGCTTTAGGGATGATCAGTGAGATACACCTGCTGGAGCGCGTGCTACGGATGGGTGTTGCCATCGTGACCAGTGAACTGAGATAAGGCGGAGCTTTACCTAGCATGGACTTGTAGATGACCTGGAGCCAGTGAGTCTGGCGACGAATATGTAGCGAGGGCCAGCCGACTAGAGCATACAGGTCGCAGTGGTGGGTGGTATAAGGTGCTTTAGTGACAAAACGGATGGCACTGTGATAAACTGCATCCAGTTTGCTGAGTAGAGTGTTGGAAGCAATTTTGTAGATGACATCGCCGAAGTCGAGGATCGGTAGGATAGTCAGTTTTACTAGGGTAAGTTTGGCCCACCTGACTACAGTTTGGCGTAACCGACTTCACTGAGCAAATGTTCACATTCGATGGCCACTGGCACGGTGGAGAAGTGTGCTTTTCATGGATGAATCCCAGTTTCAACTGTACTGAGCAGATACAAGACAGTGTGTATGGCATCGTGTGGGTGAGGGGTTTGCTAATGTCCATGTTGTGAACAGAGTGCCCCATGGTGGCTATGGGGTTATGGTATGGGCAGGCATAAGCTATAGACAACGAACACAATTGCATTTTATCAATGGCAATTTGAATGCACAGTGATACTGTGACGAGATCCCAGGACCCATTGTCGTGCCATTTATCCGCCTCCATAACCTCATGTTTCAGCACAATAATGCATGACCCCATGTCACTAGGATCTGTTTACAATTCCTGGAAGCTGAAAACGGAAGCGTGTTCCAGTTCCCGCCAATATCCAGCAACTTCATACAGCCATTGAAGAGGAGTGGGAGAACATTCCAGAGGCCACAATCAACAGCCTGTTCAACTCCATGTGAAGGAGATGTGTGGCGCTGCATGAGGCAAATGGTGGTCACACCAGATACTGACTGGTGTTCTGATCCACGCTCCCACCTTTTTAAAAAAGGTGTCGTGACCAATAGATGCATATCTGTATGCCCAGTCATGTGAAATCCATAGAGTAGGGCCTAATGTATTTATTTCAAGTGACTGATTTCCTTATATAAACAATACCTCAGTAAAACCTTTGAAATTGCTGCATATTGCATTAATATTTTTGATCAGTGTGTTTGTAGATCGACTGAGGTGAATTAACCTACAGCAGCCAAAGTGATAATTGCTGGGCTCCCTTTAGTTTATTTTTGCTGTTCTCCAATAGCATTTAATTTAGTCAAAATGTTGTAGCAGGGATGGCTAACTTTTATGGGGTGGGGGGTCACAAAAGATCTGACCTCATCATGATGGGCCGCAGAGGCTTGCGAGTCTGTATACACACATCTACACCCACACATGCATTTAGAGCTGGCCCACGATTGTTACCAGTTTAGATAGCTGGCCACTAGACTAACTTACCTATCTAAAAATGTTTAGCTGACACGGCCTAATTGAATGACTATCAGTGACTGACATAACAAGAAAAACTGCTGATGCACAACCAAATTTAGAAATTACACCTTGTGAATTCTACTATTGAGTAAGTTGAGACCCCACAGAGTACCTAAAAAAAGAACATTGATCCGCGTGGCCGCCAGTTGCCCATCCCTAGTAAAAATATAAGCATCGTAAAACCTCTAACACAATAACTTCATTTGACTTGGTGAAAACATGTTTTTTTGGACTTAACTTGCTCTCCCCTACAGGTTCTGCCTAAACTCTACACATCCTCAAGCCTCTGGATGTGAGAGCAGGTAAAGTGAGCATTTCTTATTTTAAACAGAAGAAAGAAGAAAAACAAGGCAAGAACACTAAACGTGGTCATAGGACCAGGACTTTTATGTCATATATGTCACTTTCACTATAAGCTCTTCATAACTCTACATAACACACCATGTCCAGCCTTCAGGCCATAAAATACTTCTCTGTCTCTTTGCTCTGATATGGAGGAATCCCCAGTAGAGCCTGTTCCCCTTCTAATGAACAGAACAGGCTACTCCTCGGAGGAGTGGGCTATCCTCGGAGGAGAGGAGAGTAAATAACGTGTCTCTCTGTGGAGCGATTCTCACGAGGAAGCAACATCTAGAAGTACAAAGCCTCCAGCAGCACAGCACCAAGTCCCCTGTGCCTCAACTCAAATAAATATTCTCCTGGTCCCTGTGACTGTTCATGGGGACTTAACGCTAAACACAGAGGATAAACACACTCTTTTATTCATTAAAACACCAAACAGAGGAGGCTCTCTCTGAGGGGGAGTCTCTGATGGGTTCAATAAATATCAGAGAGGAGAGCTGTCCCTTCTGATGCCACTGTGCTGCTGCTGTGGAAACACATAGCTAGTCATCATTAGTTAGCAGAAGAACTGTAAAGTGTAATTGCGATAAATATCTGTAAATGAAGTGTCTTATGAAACAGTCATACACATTTTTAAACAATGTAATTTAGACTAACTCACTCGTATAATCAACATGGTATTTCTTTATCCAAGTAGTTGTTTTACTACACAGTCATAGCTATAATACTAATGCACATGGTATTTCCTTCTAATAATGCAATTAGCAATAATGTAATTATTAGTTTTCAATAATGTATATGATTCATATTGTTGCTGAGAATGGATGGACCATACAAAGCAGGAATATAAGATTCCATTGTTTTAAAATTTTCTGGAAGCCATAGGTAGTCCTACAGATCTTGTAGGTCATGATATTTTCTCTAGCCTGGAATCCACACAGTGTATCCCTTCGTTTCACTGTTGTTTCACTTCACTGATTCAGTATGGACCTGCTCCAATAGAAGGGCTCCCGGACTGTCAAAAAAATTGCCTGTCCAATCTGTGTCCTCTCAGAAACTGTGGGTGGGTTTATCAGAAACTATGAGCGGCTTTATCCCAAATACCCACAGTGTTAATGAGAGACAATGTGACCTTTCTGAGTTCACCGCAGGAGAGCACTGATGTATCCTGGGTAAAAGTGTTCTCTTCAGGGCTGGCCTGTGATTTACTGTGGCTGTGACTTTACAAATGATTACATCTGTGACCGGGTTCTCCTGATCCTATTTTGAAGTCTGCTTACCTTTTGTTTTCCTGTAATGTTCATGTTTTCCAATCTACATCTGTAGTTGTGTTGTTCCATTGCTCTGGAAGGAGCGTGAGAGAAGTGTGTGTCTGTGTGGGAGAATCACTGATGATTCATCTGACAATACTGTGTGTTCACTTCCCAGTACACTTTATTATGGCAGATAAACTCAATGTAACTTCAATAAACCCACATTAACTACATGTAAGGAATCCACCATTACTGAGCTTGTGCTTCATAATCTCTCATTATAGCCCCAATGGGAGGTTGGCTTCATATTAACTAAGAATCACAATGTAATGCCATGTATTAACTCTATTTAATATGTATATTAAATCCTAGTCTCACTCATAATTGGGGAAGAACCAGACTGCTGCTGTTCCAATGGGCCTCATCAGATCTCAGACACTCATTTAATTAGCAGCAGAGAGAATGAAGTGTTTTGGGGGGGTTTTAACTAAGTGTTGTATCTTCTGCAGTAGAATGAGGGAGCTGTGAATAGCTATTACAAGAATGGGTAACACTTTTCTCTGCCAGTGTTTTATGAAGGGAATAAAATAATGCATATTAAGATAATAAGCTTCCACTCCACGGAAACAAAATACCGTCTCTCTCTCTCTCTCTCTCTCTCTCTCTCTCTCTCCTTAACAATCCTCCACTTGCACCATCTGTCTCTATTGCACTCTAATTCAAACCTTCAATCATCAGACCTCCGCCTCACCTTTTTCCTTCAGTGTATCTGCTTTGGACCAGTGTATTTACATATGAAATATGACAAACAGTACCCTAATGTACTATGAGATGAATAAAAAGTATGTGGACACCTGCTTGTCAAATATATCATTCCAAAATCATGGGCATTAATATGGAGTTGGTCCCTGCTTTGCCAATAGAACAGCCTCCACTCTTCTGGGAAGGCTTCCCACTAGATGGTAGAACATTGCTTCTGGGACTTGCTTCCACTCAGCCACAAGAGCATTATTGAGGTTGGGTACTGATGTTGGGCGATTAGACCTGGCTCGCAGTCGGTGTTCCAATTCATCTGTGCAGGCCAGGTCACTGTTGCCACGAAGTTGGAAGCACAGAATCGTCTGGAATGCCATTGTATGCTGTAGCTTTAAGATTTCCCTTCACTGGAACAAAGGGAAAGGGAAAGACGGATACCTAGTCAGTTGTAAAACTGAATGGCTCCAACTGAAATGTGTCTTCCGCATTTAACCCAACCCCTCTGAATCAGAGTAGTGCGGGGGGGGGCTGCCTTTTCGACATCCACGTCTTTGGCGCCCGGGGAACAATGGGTTAACTGCCTTGCTCAGGGGCAGAACAACAGCTCAGGGATTCGATCCAGCAACCTTACGGTTACTGGCCCAACGGGCCTACCCTGAACGATGAAAACAGCCCCAGACCATTATTCCTCCACCAATCTTTACGGTTGTCACTATGCATTCATTCAGGTAGTGTTCTCCTGGCATCCGCAAAACCCAGATTAGTCTGTCGGAATGCCAGATGGTGAAGTGTGATTCATCATGCCAGAGAATGCGTTTCCACTGCTCCAGAGTCCAATGGTGGTGAGCTTTACACCACTCCAGCAGACACTTGGCACCGAGGACAGAGGTTTTTTTACATGCTACGTGCTTCAGCACTCGGGGGTCCCATTCTGTGAGTTTGTTTGGCCTACCACTTCGCAGCTGAGCCGTTGTTGCTCCTAGACGTTTCCACTTACAATAACAACACTTACAGTTGACCGGGGGAGCTCTAGTAGGGCAGAAATGTGACAAATTGAGTTGTTGGAAAGGTGGCTGCCTATGATGGTGCCACGTTGAAAGTCACTGAGCTCTTCAGTAAGGCCATTCTGCTGCCAATGTTTGTCTATAGCAATTGCATGGCTGTATGATCAATTTTATACACCCGTCAGAAACTATTGTGGCTGAAATAGCACAATCCACTTATTTGAAGAGGTGCCCACATACAGTACCAGTCAAAAGTTTGTGTTAAAATAAATCAAAATATATTTTAGATTCAAAGTAGCCACCCTTTGCCTTGATGACAGCTTTGCATACTCTTGGCATTTTCTCAACCAGCTTCACCTGGAATGCTTTCCCAACAATCTTGAAGGAGTTCCCACATATGCTGAGCACTTGTTGGCTGCTTTTCCTTCACTCTGCGGTACAACTCATCACAAACCATCTCAATGTGGTTGAGGTCGGGTGATTGTGGAGGCCAAGCCATCTGATGCAGCACTCCATCACTCTCCTTCTTGGTCAAATAGCCCCTACACAGCCTAGAGGTGTGTTGGGTCATTGTCCTGTTTAAAAACAAATGATAGTCCCAGTAGGCTCAAACCAGATAGGATAATGTATCGCAGCAGAATGCTGTGGTAGCCAAGCTGGTTAAGTGTGCATTGAATTCTAAATATATCACAGAAAGTGTAACCAGTAAAGGACCCCCACACCATCACACCTCCTCCTCCATGCTTCACAGTGGGAACTACACATGCAGAGATCATCCGTTCAGCTACTCTGCATCTCACAAAGGCACTGTGGTTGGAACCAAAAATCAAAAATTTGGATTCATCAGACCAAATGTCCATTGTTCGTGTTACTTGGACCAAGCCAGCCACTTCTTCTTATTGGTGTCCTTTAGTAGTGGTTCCTTTGCAGCTATTCGACCATGAAGGCCTGATTCACACAGTCTCCTCTAAACACTTCATGTGGAGATGTGTCTGTTACTTTTTACCTTTCATTTGGACTTCAATTTTTGAGGCTGGTAACTCCAATGAACTTATCCTTAGCAGCAGAGGTAACTCTGGGTCTTTCTTTCCTGTGGCGGTCCTCATGAGAGCCAGTTTCATCATTGTGCTTGATGGTTTTTGCGACTGCACTTGAAGAAACTTTCTAATTTCTTTAAATTATCTGAATTGACTGACCTTCATGTCTTAAAATAATGACGGACTGTTGTTTCCCTTTGATTATTTGAGCTGTTCTTGCCATAGTATGGACTTGGTCTTTTAACAACTAGGGTTATCTTCTGTATACCAACCCTACCTTGTCACAACACATCTGATTGGCTCAAACACATTTAGAAGGAAAGAAATTCCACAAATGATCTTTTAACAAGGCACACCTGTTAATTGAATGCATTCCAGGTGACTACCTAATGAAGCTGGTTGAGAGAATTCCAAGAGTGTGCAACGCTGTCATCAAGGCAAAGGGTGGCTTCTTTGAAGAATCTAAAATATATTTTGATTTGTTTAACACTTTTTTGGTTGCTTCATGTGTTATTTCATAGTTTTGATGTCTTCACTATTATTCTACAATGTAGAAAATAGTAAACTTAACAAAAAATCGTTGAATGATTAGATGTATCCAAACTTTTGACTGGTACTGTACTTTTGTATTTTTAGTGCAATTTCCACGTGATTCCAGTTAAATATGACTGTTGGTTGAAGTTTACACTCACTGCCGGACTATCAGAGAGAAACCAAATTAGCTCAAAGATATGATATATTCCAGTTCACCTGACATCACTTTTATCTCGAACAGTATAATATAATCATCTGTTTTTAATTTTTGGTCGAGAGCCATGCCTTATTTTAAAAAGAAAAGACACACGCACGCACACACACACACCTAGCTGTGAACCCTAGGCCCTGAGCTCATCCTTTCTCATTAGACACACACTGCTACATCATTAGGCTCATTAGTGAACCACACCATGTGTCACCCCATGTGTGTGTGTGTGCCTGTGTGTGTGCTTGTGTGTGTGTGTGCCTGTGTGTGTGTGTGTGCCTGTGTGTGTGTGTGTGTGTGTGTGTGTGCCTGTGTGTGTGTGTGTGTGTGTGTGTGTGTGTGTGCCTGTGTGTGTGTGCCTGTGTGTGTGTGTGTGTGTGTGTGTGAGTGTGTGTGTGTGTGTGCCTGTGTGTGTGCCTGTGTGTGCCTGTGTGTGTGTGTGTGTGTGTGTGTGTGTGTGTGTGTGTGTGTGTGTGTGTGTGTGTGTGTGTGTGTGTGTGTGTGTGTGTGTGTGTGTGTGTGTGTGTGTGTGTGCTTGCGTGGTTGTGTGCATGTAGAGAGGTGCAGGTAGTTGCTAACACTGTGCCCAATGCAGGAGAACATCTGAAAGGTAAAGTTAGTCCACACAGTCACTTTTATGTAAGGGCTTTGTACATGTTCACGATGTGTATCCTCATATGCGATGTTTCGCTGTAAATATGCATATTTTTCTAGCTCTGACACAAGTTGTGTTCGTGTTGCGACTTTGCCTTATTTTAGTAGTGTAACATCAGAACTGTGGCCTCTCATCTACTGTGATTCATATTGCAGGTCGAAGGAGGGCTAGGAGCTGCTGTATATGTGTCTGCTAAATGACTCAAATGTATACGTATGCTCAGTACGCATGTATGTGTATGTGCGCCCGTGCTGTTGTGCGTGCATGTGTGCATGCTGTTATTTATAGGGTGTGTATACTGTAGGATATTATTTATGTGGTCGGTATACATATGAAGTTCCTCATTAGTCAGAGACCCCTACCTCTGTCATCAGGGGGCTATGTCTGCACTCTGCACCATCTGCACGGAGTGGGCAGGACAGGCCAAATGATGGCAGAAGTACCCATTCCCTCTCTTTCTCTTTCTCTGTTTCTCCTTCTGTAAACTGCAAGAACACCGTGGCTATTTTACAGTGGGTCAAACACTTACAGTGAGTCTTTGTGAGACAGCACAGTACAGTAAAGTAGGCTGCATGCCACCCTGTCTGCTATCCTATTTGGTTCAGATGTATGCATCAGTATGTGAATATTTTCCTTTCTTCTCACAAGTAACAGCGCACAAACGACGCCTGTGCCCAGCCCAACCCTCTGCACTACTAACCATACTGTTTCCCCTTCAGAGAGAGAGAGGAGCAGGCCTAATACAAACACCTCAACACCCTGTTTCATTAAAGCTGGCGTTGCTCTCTCTGATAATTCCCTCATCAGTCCTTCTCATTGGAACATCATCCCAGTAGCTCTGTGATTGGAGGTGTGCGTGTGAGTCACCATACACACTAAATTCAGATTTCTCTGTTTCACTCTCTACTCCATCAGAGGGAGATAGAGACAATAGAACCCACAGGGGGGCCTGGCCTCACACAACCATCCATCAACACAGATAGCCACTACTCTCGCTCAATAGCAGACATTTTGATTTTATTAAGTTGTAGTTAAAAACCATGACGTTGAGGCCCAAAAGACCTTCATTGGACAATTGAAGTGTAGAGGGCAGACATAGTAGGCTGGCGGTAATTAGGATGAGTGTGTGTGTACTAGACAAAAAATAAATAAAGTACCCTTCCACTGGGATAGCCACTGTCCTCCTGGAAAAAGAAGGGATGACGAGAGTATGAAAGAGGAGGGTTGATCTGTGGTGGACGGTGGGATGAAGGAAGGCTGAACGATGAACCGAGCGGATGTAACGAGTAGACTTTTGATGATGGCAATATTGAGTGTAGAAATTAGATGTTTGTCAGATGTGGTTTTGAAGGAGCGATAGAGCAGTGGGAGGGATTGTAAAAGGCATTAATCTGGCTGCTAAATGGAGAGTTGGCCATGTTGTTTCTGTCTGGGGAGCCAAGCAAAGTGTCGGTGTGTTCAGGGTGTGTGCATGTGTGTATGTGTTTGCTCAGAAAATGTAAGTGTAAATGGTCTTAATTCCTGGGGAAGTTGCATGAGAGAGGAGAGGGATTGATAGAGCCAAGTAAGAGAAGCTCTATTTCGGACACACAGAGTTAGAGTCAAATTTAAAGAGCGAGATGGAGGGAGGATGAGAGATACATAGAGTAAGAGAAGAGAAGCTCCATTTAGGACACACGGAGTGAGAGAGTCAGAGAGAGAGAGAGAGAGAGAGAGAGAGAGAGAGATGGAGGGAGGGAGGGAGGGTGAGAGCTAGTGAGAGTCAGAGAGAGAGAGATGGAGGGAGGGAGGGTGAGAGCTAGTGAGTCAGAGAGAGAGAGAGAGAGAGAGAGATGGGGGGAGGGTGAGAGATAGTGAGAGAGAGAGATGGAGGGAGGATGAGAGCTAGTGAGAGTCAGAGAGAGAGATGGAGGGAGGGTGAGAGCTAGTGAGAGTCAGAGAGAGATGGAGGGAGGGTGAGAGCTAGTGAGAGTCAGAGAAAGAGAGAGATGGAGCGAGGGAGGGAGGGTGAGAGCTGGTGAGTGTCAGAGAGAGAGTCAGAGAGAGAGAGAGATTGAGGGAGGGTGAGAGCTAGTGAGAGTCAGAGAGAGAGAGAGAGAGATGGAGATGGAGGGAGGGAGGGTGAGAGCTAGTGAGAGTCAGAGAGAGAGAGAGAGAGAGAGAGAGAGATTGAGGGAGGGTGAGAGCTAGTGAGTCAGAGAGAGAGAGAGAGAGATGGAGGGAGGGAGGGTGAGAGAGAGTCAGAGAGAGAGAGAGAGAGAGAGAGAGAGAGAGAAAAAAGTCTCTATAAGCTCTCCCTAAAACAGGCGAACAGTCTTAACCAGGGTTAGTCATGGCTCTTTGCTCACTCAGTGTAGATTTGGATGCTCTTACACAGCAACACACACACCCTTCCTGTTGCTTATCCGCTTCCAACGCCTCACTTTGTATTGAAATCCCTCCCAGGGAATTATCCCAGTGCTAACGGTGAGCTTACTGAGCTTGGAGAAGTTTTCTCTCTGTAAGCTGCAGCGTCGTTCTCATTTTAAAAATGTGATTAGAATGGCAAGAGTTTATTTGGAGGGAGAAAATGACCAGAAATAGTTGATCATAGTTTCCGCTGTGCGTCAAATCTGACTGGGCCTCATTCGGGCCATATCATTTGAGAGGTTGAATAATCTTCCCCTGGTATATGATGAGGACAAGAGAGAAAATGGAGAGAGAGAAAGAAAGAGGCTGAAGTTGTCATCTGGGTAAATTGTGTGTGTCATATACTGCATCTAGGGCGGTGTGGTGGCAAGGGAGATCGCAGCCCAATTAGGTCCTGATAACTAATCAATAGGCAGCTTATTCCTCCAGCAGTAAGTAAAGGAGTGGGCCCCTGGGAGACGTAGTTCACATTAAACTCCCTTCAGCTCTCAACATGGGACAGTCACTAATGATTCTAGAGAGAGGGAGGGATGGAGGGATTCAGAGAGACAGAAAGAACAAGAGAGAGAGAGAGATGCATGGACTGGGATGTGTCATTCAGATTACTCACTTAATAATTATGGGAGAGAGAGGATAATAAAGAGGGGAAGGGAGCAGGAGAGAGAGGGGAGACAAAAAGCTGATGCAGGGACACAGCTCCCTGAATGAATGCCTAGACTTTAACTTAGCGGGCTAACCCAATCTTGTATTCTACGTACTATAGAATGTCCTATAGTGAGCACGAAGAAGAAAGAGGAGCGGTCACACATTGTTAGCAGTTAGCACATGCATTAGCTGGGTTAGGAGTCCTCCTCTTAGCAAGCGCCCACCCCGTTGATGCTTGAAGGATTCTCCTGCCGCAGAACACAGGAACTATCCGTCCTCATTTCCTGTGACAGGCCATTGATAAAGGCGCTGCTATGTCACTGTCTCTTTCCCTCATGAAGAAATATGGCAGCAGCCTCTGTCCCCCTTGTTCCACCTCCCTCCTTTCCTACCTCCACCCTTCATCTGTACCTCACTCCCCTTCTGCCCTACACCTCTATCCCTGCCCCTCTTCACAATGACAATCTGACCTAACTCTGCATGGCCACTTCCCCCATCATCCCCTCAATGACCGTCCCCCCTCCCCCTAATAACCTGACTCTCTAGGGTCAATAGGGTATACCATGGAGTCAGGGGGCACAGAATACACACCACTCAAAACCAAGTCAAGACCCACTTGAGTCGGGGCTTTAGGTCGGTTACCAGCTAGTGAGGAAACCCTCCTTTTTTGTCACTTACTGAACCAGTAAGCAGGAACAATGTGAACTGAGCAGTTTGATTAGAGTGGAAGTCATTCATATGAAAGGTTTGAGAGGTGTGAAATCATTGACAACTATTCGTTCTCAGATCTCTGTTACTGATGTGCCAAAGCTGGCTTGGTGGTGTTTCTAGTGCTCCAACAGTACTAACAGTGGAATATAGTCTTTCACTGGTTTCAGAGAGGGTTTGGCTGGTATGGAAACAGTTTACGGGAAAGTCAAAATCATCACAACTAGCTCTGATCAAAATTCTCTCAATCTGCCTGTTTAACTTCGTTACTCTCCTAAGAGCGACGCAAAGCTCTAATCTGCTAGCTTTTATATGCTACGCATCTCTGCTATAAGACAATAGCACAATAGTACAATAGCCCAATAGCGCATTCCTACTGATTTAACAGCAGCAGTATTTCTGGCTGCAGACAGAGATAAACACTCCATCCTTCCAACTTCATCACCAAATCAGCAGCATTAGACATCAGTGCTCAGCCCAGATCCAAAGTTTCAATGTGAGGAGAACAATGGCACGTTCCCCTTAAATCGATTGGTAATACGTCTTATCCTCTTGATGCCATCTCTAATCCATTCTGCATGGGCTCCTTTGGCAAGAAGAGGGAAAGAGAGGGAGGGAGAGAGAGAGAGGAGAGGGACAGAAATGGGAAGGAAAGGGAAAGGAGTAAGAGAGAATGAGATAGAGAGTTGGGGGGTATTGGCTAAGTGGCAACGTATTCTGAGGAATTTGTGTTCTGCGTTTTTCTGTTTTGGTGCTGGGTCTGCGTAGTTAAGCTGTTTAGTCTGCTTGGCCAATGCAATAGGGTTGGCAGGGTTACCGGGCTAAAGCACAGAGCCTAGTCAATCTCACTAAAACTACTGCCACTTCTGAAGAGAGAGAAGAGAGCGAGTGGGAGAGGGATGGATGGGATAGGGTAGAGGGGAGGGAGAGGAAAAATAGTTAAGGGATAGAATGAGAGAGAGAAAGAGAGAGGGAGAGTGATCGGGGAACTCCTGGCAAGGACCAAGCCAGACCTGAGGCTTTGCCAAGACATCTTGTGGCTGTTCTGGACTGGGCTCTGGTCTGAGTTTGAATCCCTCGTCAGTGAATTGTTCCAATCACTCCAGCACTGGTTGTTCTCTTTGTCCGACGAGTTCTAAGTCCTCTAAAGGCAGTTAATTTGGAAGATAGCTCTGAGGCTGGAATTCAATTGGAGATAGTGGATTTCCGAATAGCACGTTCAGAGGTGTGTTTGATTTGCACAGCTATGTGTCCAGGATGGTGGGAGTTGACACTTGATTTAGAAATTCAGAATGCACTTCTGAAATGACTATCGGGAAATTCATTGAATAGTGGCTAAAAGGCTTTTGATTAGAGTTTGGCCAACCGTTGATGGAGAGAGAGAATAGAATAGAGTGAAAGATATATAGCTCACACTTGGCTTGTAATGGCCGTAAAAATAGCAGAAGGTTCTTAACTAGCCATAAAAGCAGCAGAAGGAACATTGGGACATTAATTAGATTAGTTCATTCATGGCTCTGTGATTCGCTCTTCCGCTTCCATGCTCTGTTTTGGGGGAGAAGTGAATATCAGATGAATTCATCTCATAAAAAAATGAAGTGTAACACAGACATACATAAGAAGACATACATGTGTGTGGAAATACAGGGTGTGGTGTTCAGTCCAAGAAGTTGATGATCAATAAAGGATCAGACAGTTTCAATAGGTCTGCAGACCTGAGTCAAATACATGAACTAGACACAGTAAAGTAGATACTTCACTTCCATGTTGTCCAATGATCTGTAGGTCTAGTTCACCATGCCTCACAGTGTAACCCTCTCTTCCCCCGTTTTCCCCACCCCCTCCCTCTTGTCACAGTGGAACCCTCCGGGGGGGAGGGATCTTCGTTTAGGATGCCCACCTCTGGTTGGCCGGTTGGCAGGGTGTCGTAGATGATGATAAATCAGACCAAGGTGTCACCTCCTCAGAGGCAGGTGAGGATTGATGGGATACAGGAGGACTATCCATCATCCCAGGCAGGAGGCACGATATCGGAATTTGGGAAATGTGTTCCCAATCAAAGACCTGCAGCGCGAGGCGGGGTACGGAGCTCTGTTTGGGAGGCGTTACTGGAAATCAATGGTAGCCACTCAAGGTCAATGTACTACTGTTAGAAAACTCTTACGCTGCTCTGACTGATAGATCCCTCTCTCTGTCTCTTTCACTCTCTCTGTCTCAGAGAAGGGGTGTGAGGAGGCTTTGACAGATCTCTATTATCTGCTCCCCTGCCCCTCAGTTAAAGGGACGGGAGAATTCTACCGTGTGTCAAAGCAACTGTCCGAGGTGATTTGTGGTGCGGCTGTGATATGGCCCTTCTCCACGTGGAACCTATAGCAGAGCTTTAGTTATTTATATGCCGGGACTGGGGTTTGGCTGGGGAATAGGGCAGGGGCTGGTGTTGGTGTTGGGATTGAGGCTGAGGCTGGGAATGGGGATAGGGCTGGTGCTGGTGTTGTGATTGAAGCTGAGGCTGGGGGATAGGCCTGGTGTTGGGATTGAGAATGAGACTGGGGGATAGGGCTGGTGTTGGGATTGAGTTTGAGGCTAGGGGATAGAGCTGGGGTTGGTGTTGGGATTGAGGCTGAGGCTGGGGGATAGGGCTGGGGCTGGTGTTGGGATTGAGGCTGAGGCTGGGGGATAGGGTTGGTGTTGGGATTAAGGCTGAGGCTGGGGATAGGGCTGGTGTTGGGATTGAGGTTGAGGTTGAGGCTAGGGGATAGGGCTGGGTCTGGTGTTGGGATTGAGACTGAGGATGGGGATAGGGATAGGGCTGGGGATGGTATTGGGATTGAGGCTGAGGCTGGGGATAGGGCTCGTGTTGGGATTGAGGCTGAGGCTGGGGATAGGGCTGGGGCTGGTGTTGGGATTGAGAATGAGGCTGGGGGATAGGGCTGGTGTTGGGATTGAGGCTGAGGCTGGGGATAGGGCTGGTGCTGGTGTTGGGATTGAGGCTGAGGCGGGGGATAAGGCTGGTGTTGGGATTGAGGCTGAGCCTGGGGGATAGGGCTGGGCTGGTGTTGGGATTGAGACTAAGGCTGGGGATAGGGCTGGGGCTGGTATTGGGATTGAGGCTGAGACTGGGGATAGGGCTGGGGCTGGTATTGGGATTGAGGCTGAAGCTAGGGGATAGTGCTGGGGCTGGTATTGGGATTGAGGCTGAGGCTGGGGATAGGGCTGGTATTGGGGATAGGGCTGGGGCTGGTGTTGGGATTGAGACTGAGGCTGGGGGATAAGCTGGTGTTGGGATTGAGGATGAGCCTGGGGGATAGGGCTGGTGTTGGGATTGAGGCTGAGGCTGGGGGATAGGGCTGGGGCTGGTGTTGGGATTGAGGCTGATGCTGGGGGACAGGGCTGGTGTTAGGATTGAGGCTGAGTCTGGGGGATAGGGCTGGTGTTGGGATTGAGGTTTAGGCTGGGGGATAGGGCTGGTGTGGGGATTGAGGCTGAGGCTGGGGGATAGGGCTGGGGCTGGTATTGGGATTGAGGCTGAGGCTGGGGGACAGGGTTAGTGTTGGGATTGAGGCTGAGGCTGGGGCATAGGGCTGGTGTTGGGATTGAGGCTGAGGCTGGGGGATAGGGCTGGGGCTGGTGTTGGGATTGAGAATGAGGCTGGGGAATAGGGCTGGTGTTGGGATTGAAGCTGAGGCTGGGAGATAGGGTTGGTGTTGGGATTGAGGCTGAGGCTGGGGGATAGGTTTGGTGTTGGGATTGAGGCTGAGGCTGGGGGATAGGACTGGGGCTGGTGTTGGGATTGAGGATGAGACTGGGGGATAGGGCTGGTGTTGGGATTGAGTTTGAGGAGAGGGGATAGGGCTGGTGTTGGTGTTGGGATTGAGGCTGAGGCTGGGGGATAGGGCTGGTGTTGGGATTGAGGTTGAGGCTGGGGAATAGGGCTGGTGTTGGGATTGAAGCTGAGAATGGGAGATAGGGTTGGTGTTGGGATTGAGGCTGAGGCTGGGGGATAGGGTTGGTGTTGGGATTGAGGCTGAGCCTGAGGGATAGGGCTGGTGTTGGGATTGAGGTTGAGGCTAGGGGATAGGGCTGGGGCTGGTGTTGGGATTGAGACTGATGATGGGGATAGGGCTGGGGCTGGTATTGGGATTGAGGCTGAGGCTGGGGGATAGGACTGGGGCTGGTGTTGGGATTGAGAATGAGTCCGGGGATAAGGCTGGTGTTGGGGATAGGGCTGGGGATGGTGTTGGGATTGAGACTGAGGCCGGGGGATAAGGCTGGTGTTGGGATTGAGGATGAGCCTGGGGGATAGGGCTGGTGTTGGGATTGAGGCTGAGGCTGGGGGATAGGGCTGGGGCTGGTGTTGGGATTGAGGCTGAGGCTGGGGGATAGGGTTGGTGTTGGGATTGAGGCTGAGGCTGGGGGATAGGGCTGGTGTTGGTGTTGGGATTGAGGCTGAGGCTGGGGGATAGGGCTCGTGTTGGGATTGAGATTGAGGCTAGGGGATAGGGCTGGGTCTGGTGTTGGGATTGAGACTGAGGATGGGGATAGGGCTGGGGTTGGTATTGGGATTGAGGCTGAGGCTGGGGGATAGGGCTGGGGCTGGTGTTGGGATTGAGGCTGAGGCTGGGGGATAGGGCTCGTGTTGGGATTGAGGCTGAGGCTGGGGGATAGGGCTGGGGCTGGTGTTGGGATTGGGAATGAGGCTGGGGATAGGGCTGGTGTTGGTGTTGAGGTTGAGGCTAGGGGATAGGGCTGGGGCTGGTGTTGGGATTGAGGCTGAGGCTGGGGATAGGGCTGGTGCTGGTGTTGGGATTGAGGCTGAGGCCGGGGGATAAGGCTGGTGTTGGGATTGAGGCTGAGCCTGGGGGATAGGGCTGGGGCTGGTGTTGGGATTGAGAATGAGGCCGGGGGATAAGGCTGGTGTTGGGGATAGGGCTGGGGATGGTGTTGGGATTGAGACTGAGGCCGGGGGATAAGGCTGGTGTTGGGATTGAGGATGAGCCTGGGGGATAGGGCTGGTGTTGGGATTGAGGCTGAGGCTGGGGGATAGGGCTGGGGCTGGTATTGGGATTGAGGCTGAGGCTGGGGGATAGGGCTGGGGTTGGTATTGGGATTGAGGTTGAGGCTGGGGGATAGGGCTGGGGCTGGTGTTGGGATTGAGGCTGATGCTGGGGGACAGGGCTGGTGTTGGGATTGAGGCTGAGTCTGGGGGATAGGCCTGGTGTTGGGATTGAGGTTGAGTCTGGGGGATAGGGCTGGTGTTGGGATTAAGCCTGAGGCTGGGGGATAGGGCTGGGGCTGGTATTGGGATTGAGGCTGAGGCTGGGGGACAGGGCTGGTGTTGGGATTGAGGCTGAGTCTGGGGGATAGGCCTGGTGTTGGGATTGAGGTTGAGTCTGGGGGATAGGGCTGGTGTTGGGATTAAGGCTGAGGCTGGGGGATAGGGCTGGGGCTGGTATTGGGATTGAGGCTGAGGCTGGGGGACAGGGCTGGTGTTGGGATTGAGGCTGAGGCTGGGGGACAGGGCTGGTGTTGGGATTGAGGCTGAGGCTGGGGGATAGGGCTGGTGTTGGGATTGAGGTTGAGGATGGGGGATAGGGCTGGGGCTGGTGTTGGGATTGAGGCTGAGGCTGGGGCATAGGGCTCGTGTTGGGATTGAGGCTGAGGTTGGGGGATAGGGCTGGGGCTGGTGTTGGGATTGAGAATGAGGCTGGGGAATAGGGCTGGTGTTGGGATTGAAGCTGAGGCTGGGAGATAGGGTTGGTGTTGGGATTGAGGCTGAGGCTGGGGGGATAGGACTGGGGCTGGTGTTGAGATTGAAGCTGAGGCTGGGAGATAGGGTTGGTGTTGGGATTGAGGCTGAGGCTGGGGGATAGGGCTGGGGCTGGTGTTGGGATTGAGGCTGAGGCTGGGGGATAGGGTTGGTGTTGGGATTGAGGCTGAGGCTGGGGGATAGGGCTGGTGTTGGTGTTGGGATTGAGGCTGAGGCTGGGGATAGGGCTCGTGTTGGGATTGAGGTTGAGGCTAGGGGATAGGGCTGGGTCTGGTGTTGGGATTGAGACTGAGGATGGGGATAGGGCTGGGGATGGTATTGGGATTGAGGCTGAGGCTGGGGGATAGGGCTGGGGCTGGTGTTGGGATTGAGGCTGAGACTGGGGGATAGGGCTGGGGCTGGTGTTGGGATTGAGAATGAGGCTGGGGGATAGGGCTGGTGTTGGTGTTGAGGTTGAGGCTAGGGGATAGGGCTGGGGCTGGTGTTGGGATTGAGGCTGAGGCTGGGGATAGGGCTGGTGCTGGTGTTGGGATTGAGGCTGAGGCCGGGGGATAAGGCTGGTGTTGGGATTGAGGCTGAGCCTGGGGGATAGGGCTGGGGCTGGTGTTGGGATTGAGACTAAGGCTGGGGATAGGGCTGGGGCTGGTATTGGGATTGAGGCTGAGGCTGGGGGATAAGGCTGGTGTTGGGATTGAGGATGAGCCTGGGGGATAGGGCTGGTGTTGGGATTGAGGCTGAGGCTGGGGGATAGGGCTGGGGCTGGTATTGGGATTGAGGCTGAGGCTGGGGGATAGGGCTTGGGCTGGTATTGGGATTGAGGTTGAGGTTGAGGCTGGGGGATAGGGCTGGGTCTGGTGTTGGGATTGAGGCTGATGCTGGGGGACAGGGCTGGTGTTAGGATTGAGGCTGAGTCTGGGGGATAGGGCTGGTGTTGGGATTGAGGTTGAGGATGGGGGATAGGGCTGGTGTGGGGATTGAGGCTGAGGCTGGGGGATAGGGCTGGGGCTGGTATTGGGATTGAGGCTGAGGCTGGGGGACAGGGCTGGTGTTGGGATTGAGGCTGAGGCTGGGGCATAGGGCTCGTGTTGGGATTGAGGCTGAGGCTGGGGGATAGGGCTGGGGCTTGTGTTGGGATTGAGAATGATGCTGGGGAATAGGGCTGGTGTTGGGATTGAAGCTGAGGCTGGGAGATAGGGTTGGTGTTGGGATTGAGGCTGAGGCTGGGGGATAGGTTTGGTGTTGGGATTGAGGCTGAGGCTGGGGGATAGGACTGGGGCTGGTGTTGGGATTGAGGATGAGACTGGGGGATAGGGCTGGTGTTGGGGTTGAGTTTGAGGAGAGAGGATAGGGCTGGTGTTGGTGTTGGGATTGAGGCTGAGGCTGGGGGATAGGGTTGGTGTTGGGATTGAGGCTGAGGCTGGGGGATAGGGCTGGTGTTGGGATTGAGGTTGAGGCTGGGGAATAGTGCTGGTGTTGGGATTGAAGCTGAGAATGGGAGATAGGGTTGGTGTTGGGATTGAGGCTGAGGCTGGGGGATAGGGTTGGTGTTGGGATTGAGGCTGAGCCTGGGGGATAGGGCTGGTGTTGGGATTGAGATTGAGGCTAGGGGATAGGGCTGGGGCTGGTGTTGGGATTGAGACTGAGGATGGGGATAGGGCTGGGGCTGGTATTGGGATTGAGGCTGAGGCTGGGGGATAGGACTGGGGCTGGTGTTGGGATTGAGGCTGAGGCTGGGGGATAGGGCTGGTGTTGGGATTGACGCTGAGGCTGGGGGATAGGGCTGGGGCTGGTGTTGGGATTGAGAATGAGAATGGGAGATAGGGTTGGTGTTGGGATTGAGGTTGAGGCTGGGGAATAGGGCTGGTGTTGGGATTGAAGCTGAGAATGGGAGATAGGGTTGGTGTTGGGATTGAGGCTGAGGCTGGGGGACAGGGCTGGTGTTGGGATTGAGGCTGAGGCTGGGGAATAGGGCTGGTGTTGGGATTGAGGCTGAGGCTGGGGGATAGGGCTGGGGCTGGTGTTGGGATTGAGGCTGAGGCTGGGGGATAGGGCTGGGGCTGGTGTTGGGATTGAGGCTGAGGCTGGGGACAGGGCTTGTGTTGGGATTGAGGCTGTGGCTGGGGGACAGGGCTGGTGTTGGGATTGAGGCTGAGGCTGGGGGATAGGGCTGGAGGAAAAGGTTGGGACTGAGGGTCTGTGTGTGAGGGGTATTGGAGATCTAATAAAAGACTCTGGCGCCCGCCTGGCTCCTTATTCTTATAGATCATCTGTAAGTCACCTTGTCCCTGATACTGTAGGGGCTGGGAGTTGACTTAAGTTGCGTAAAGGCAGACTGTCACCCTGACCTCATTTACTTCTGCAAGATTTCAAGCACAGACTGAGGGGAACATTGTCAATGATTCTAATCAGTTGCATCAATCTCAGTTACCAGTATTTCAGCTCTATTCAACTGGAATAGTGATCATGTCTAAGAGTAGCAAATGGTACATTGCAAAATTGTCTCTTCATTGCTTTATTAATTTGTCCTCGATGTGGGTAATTCCTCTATTTTTGTTTTTCATGTAAAGGTTTGATTTCGCATCAGCCACAAGGATCTACTGCACAGAATATAAATAAATCCCATTCCTTTATGTATAATTGTAACGGCATTCAGAGGTGGAAGAAGGATCGGACCAAAGCGCAGTGTGTTAAGTGTTCATAATGATTTATTCAAAACAAACTGAACATTGAAATACAAAACAATAAACGATGTGAACAAAACGAAAACCGAAACAGTACCGTGTGGCCAAAACACTCACACGGAAACAAACACCCACAAACCAAAAGTGAAACCCAGGCTACCTAAGTATGATTCTCAATCAGGGACAACGATTGACAGCTGCCTCTGATTGAGAACCATACCAGGCCGAACTCAAAACCCCAACATAGAAAAACACACATAGACTGCCCACCCAACTCACGCCCTGACCATACTAAAACAAAGACAAAAGAAAGGAATTATGGTCAGCACGTGACAGCCCCCCCCACACAAAGGTGCGGACTCCGGCCGCAAAACCTGAACCTATATAGGGGAGGTTCTGGGTGGGCGTCTGTCCGAGGTGGCGGCTCTGGCGCGTGACGTGGACCCCACTTCACAAACGTTTTTCTCCGCCTCATTGTCCGCTTCCATGGCCTCTTAAACCCGGTGACCCTCGCCGCCGACCTCGGACTGGGGACCCTAGAAATGGGTCCCGAATGGACGGGAGATTCCGGCAGTGCCGGACAGGCGGGAGACTCCGGCGGCACCGGACAGGCGGGAGACTCCGGCATCGCCGGACAGGCGGGAGACTCCTGCCTGGAGACTCCTGCCGGAGTGAAGGACGGTTCTGGCAGCTCCTGGCTTGCTGACGGCTCTGGCAGCTCCTGGCTGGCTGACGGCTCTGGAGGCTCCTGGCTGGCTGACCGCTCTGGCGGCTTCTGGCTGGCTGACGGCTCTGGCGGCTCCTGGCTGGCTGACGGCTCTGGCAGCTCCTGGCTGGCTGACGGCTCTGGCAGCTCCTGGCTGGCTGACGGCTCTGTAAGATCCTGGCTGGCTGGCGGCTCTGGAGGCTCCTGGCTGGCTGGTGGCTCTGGCGGCTCCTGGCTGACTGGCGGCTCTGGCGGCTCCTGGCAGACTGGCGACTCAGGCGGCTCAGGACAGACGGGAGACTCTGGCGGCTCAGGACAGACGGGAGACTCTGGCGGCTCAGGACAGACGGGAGACTCTGGCGGCTCAGGACAGACGGGAGACTCTGGCGGCACAGGACAGACAGGAGAGTCTGGCGGCTCATGACAGACGGGAGACTCTGGCTGCTCAGGACAGATGGGAGACTCTGACAGCGCTGGGCAGGAGGAAGGCTCTGGCAGCGCTGGACAGGCGGGAGCACGTGTAGGGAGAAGACAGAGAGACAGCCTGGTGCATGGAGGTGGCACCGGATAGACCGGACCGTGCAGGCGCACTGGAGCTCTTGAGCACCGAGCACCGCCCAACCGTACCTGGTTGAATGCTCCCCGTAGCCAGGCCAGTGCGGCGAGGTGGAATAGCCTGCACTGGGCTGTGCTGGCGAACCGGGGACACCATGCGTAAGGCTGGTGCCATGTGCGAGGAGACGCACTGGAGACCAGATGCGTAGAGCTGGCTTCATGGCACGGCCGATACGAGGAGCTGGAATGTATTGCACCGGGCTATGCACACGCACCGGAGACACCGTGCACTCCACCGCATAACACGGTGCATGCCCGGCCCCTATCGCTCTCCGGTAAGCACGGGAAGTTGGCGCAGGTCTCCTACCTGAACTCGCCAAACTACCCGTGTGCCCTCCCCAATACATTTTTGGGGCTGCCTCTCGGGCTTCCAGCCGCGCTGCCGAGCTAGCTCCTCATAATGCCGGTCCCTTGCCGTCTAATATCTCCTCCCAAGTCCATCTCTCCAGGTATCGCTGCCTCTCCTGCTGCTGCTGCCTGTTACCACGCTGCTTGGTCTTTTCTTGGTGGGTGTTTCTGTAATGGCAAAACACTTGAGCATGCTGTCTCAACTTTCTCGTCATTTCTCTCAGAACAATCTTCTTGACCCTAACCAGTCAGGAATCAAGACGGGTCACTCAACCCAGACTGCTCTTCTCTGTGTCACGGAGACTCTCCCCACTGCCAATGCTGACTCTCTTCCCCCTGTTCTCATCCCCCTAAATCTATCCGCTGCCTTCGACACTGTGAACCATTAGATACACCTCTCCACCCTCTCAGGGCTGGGTGTCTCAGGCTTTGCACACTCTTGGATTGCATCCTACCTGGCGGGCCGCTCCTACCAGGTGACGTGGAGAGGATCAGTGTCTGTACCACATACTCTCACTACTGGTGTCCCCAGGGCTCAGTTTTAGGCCCTTTCCTCTTCTCTCTATACACCAAGTCACTCTGCTCTATCATATCCTCACATGGTCTCTCCTATCATTGCTATGCGGATGACACTCAACTACTTTTTTCCTTCACCCCCTTCTGACACCCAGGTGACTACATGCATCTCTGAGTGCCGGGCAGATATCTCAACTTGGATGTTGGCCCCCCACCTCGACCTCAAGAAGACAAACTGCTCTTTCTCCCGGGGAAGGCCTGCCCGCTCAAAGACCTCTCCATCACGGTTGACAACTCCACTGAGTCGCCCTCCCAGAGTGAAAAAAACCTTGGCGTGACCCTGGACAACACTCTGTCTTTCTCTGCAAACATCAAAGCAGTGACCCGCTCCTGCAGGTTCATGCTCTACAACATCTGTAGAGTACAACCCTACCTCACACAGGAAATGGCGCAGGTTCTAATCCAGGCACTTGTCCTTTCCCGTCTGGACTACTGCAACTCGCTGTTGGCTGGGCTCCCTGCTGGTACCATCCCCGCTTGTGCAACTTATCCAGAATTCTGAATCCCGCCTGGTTTTCAACCATCCCATGTTCTCTCATGTTATCCCGCTCCTCCTCCACTGGCTTCCAGTCAAGGCTCGCATCCACTACAAGACCATGGTGCTTACCTACGGAACAGCAAGACGAACTGCCCCTCCCTACCTTCAGACTATGCTCAAAACCTACATGGGCAGCTCCCACTCAGACCAGTCCAAGCTCTTCTCTATCCTGGCATCCCAACGGTGGAACCAGCTTCCCCCTGAAGCTAGGACAGCAGAGTCCCTACCCATCTTCCCAAAACATCTGAAACCCTACCTCTTCAAACAGTATTTTACATAATCCTCCTTCTCACCTCGACCCCCCTCCCCCAAAACACAGCTTAACCAGCATTAGCACTTGACCCCTCACCTCCAATATTGAGAAAAATGTCCTTTCTATAACTGTGATATGTGGTTGTCCCACATTACTAACTTAAAACGTCATTGGGATAGGGGGCAGTATTTTCACGTCCGGATGAAAAGCGCGCCCAAAGTAAACTGCCTGTTTCTCAGGCCCAGAAGCTAGGATATACATATAATTGGTAGATTTAGATAGAAAACACTCTAAAGGTTCTAGAACTGTTATGTCTGTGAGTATAACAGAACTGATATGGCAGGTGAAACCCAGAGGACAAACCACCCCCCCCCCCAAAAAAAATTCAGCTTACCACTGTTGTCAATGGTTAGTATTATAATTATAAGCCCAAGTCCTCCCAAATTGCAGTTCCTAGGGTTTCTACTAGATGTCAACAGTCTTTAGAAAGCGTTTCTGGCTGGTAGTTTTTCTAGCTGGCTCCCATTTTGGCTGTAGTGTTTCCAAGCGCGTGGAGGAAAGCGCGTTCTTTCTTATTTATCTCTGGTAATTAATTAATTTTGTATGCATTTTGATGGAGGGAAACTGAGTGGATTATTGACTGAAGCGCGCCAGCTAAACTGAGTTTTCATGGATATAAAGAAGGACATTATCAAACAAAAGGACCATTTGATGTAACTGGGACTTTTTGGAGTGCCAACAGAAGAAGATCATCAAAAGTAAGGCATTTTTTATATCGCTATTTCTGACTTTTGTGTCGCACCTGCCTGGTTGAAATATGATTTTCATGTGTTGGTATGCGGGGCACTGTCCTCAGATAATCACAAGGTTTGCTTTCACCGTAAAGCCTTTTTGAAATCTGACATGGCTGGATTAACAACAAGTTAAGCTTTATTTTGATGTATTGCACTTGTGATGCTTTTGACAGTCTGCAATTTCACCGGATGTTGTCGAGGTGTCCCGCTAGCGGCACGCCTATCCCAATGAGGTTGTTTAAGATAAATGCCCTAACTGTGATTCGCTTTGGATAAGAGTCTGCTAAATTACTAACTTTTTATAATACAATATAAAACTGGGTTTGATACCTGACCAGATATTTATAAACCAAGGTATTTCCCTAACCCATAGTCTCCCCTTGCAGTCTCACACTGTCACACAGATATACTCATGGTTACATTTAAGCAGTGTAGAGACAGACTCAGTAGCCTATCAGTCTCCATACAAAAAACATATTGCCTCTGCACTGCATCTTGGGGATAGTGAGACGCTAGCGTCTCAAGTGGCCAATAGCCCCAGGAAATGCATAGCGCCAAATTCAAATAAAACGCAATACAACTCAAACTTTCATTAAATCACACATGCAGGGTACTCAATTAAAGCTACACTCGTTGTGAATCCAGCCTACTTGTCAGATTTTTTAAATTATTTTCGGCGAAAGCATGAGAACTATTATCTGATAGCATGCACCCTCCTGAACCAGCTGAACCAGTTGTAAACAAAAGAACTAGCGTTAGCAGGCGCTACACAAAACGCTGAAATAAAATATAAAACATGCATTACCTTTGACGAGCTTCTTTGTTGGCACTCCAATATGTCCCATAAACATCACAATTGGTCCTTTTTTTTCGATTAATTCCATCCATGTATACCCAAAATGTCCATTTGTAAAGCAGGTTTGATCCGGAAAAAAACAGCTTTCCAAAACACAACGTCACCACAAAACATTTCAAAAGTTGCCTATAAACTTTGCCAAAATATTTCAAACTACTTTTGTAATACAACTTTAGGTATTTTTAAACGTTAATAATCGATCAAATTGTAGACGGGGGAATCTGTATTCGATAGAGCAAGTAAACAAAACATGCACCTTTTTCCCTCTTGCGTAACTCTCAACAGTGTAATGTTGTTCCAGGATGTGCCTCTTCTTCGTTTCACCAATGATTAACTTCAACCCAATTCCAAAGACTGGTGACATCATGTGGAAGTCGTAGGAACTGTAAAATGGGCGCTATCTAATTTCCCTTGGCTATGACAACTGAGGGGACTGTCAGAGGAAAAAAAAATAAATAATTCTGAACAGTTTTTCCTCTGGGTTTTGCCTGCTACATAAGTTCTGTTATAGTCACAGACATGATTGAACCAGTTTTAGAAACTTCAGAGTGTTTTCTATCCACAACCACTAATCATATGCATATAATATATTCCTGGCATGAGTAGCAGGAAGTTGAAATTGTGCACGCTATTTATCCAAAAGTTTAAATGCTGCCCCCTATCCTTAAAATGAAGGTCTTCATTTTATAACACTCCTTATTAGGCCTTGGCGGAATATAGTATATATATAGATGTGCCAAATAAATTATTTCCAGCTCAGGGTTCGGAAAGAAAGAGTGCCCCTTGTGTGCACTGCTGGTATTACCATTTACTCCATTATGGTACATGAATGGTATGAATGTATGAACATCTGGATACAGCCCATCCCTACTCCTTACCTCTCTCTATCCTTACCCACCTTCTATCCCCACCTATTCCCTCTTTTCCATCCCTCTCCTCTCTCTCCATCCATCCATTTTCACCCATTTCTTTCTCCAACTCCTCTCTTCCTACCTCCTTTCTCCCTATCTGTCTCCCCTTCTCTCTCATCCTTTTCCCACCCATCTCCTCTGTCTCTCAATCACTCTCTCCTACTCCTTCCCACCCATTTCTCTCAAGGTGACCTAGCCAGTCAATCCCCACTATCGGTCAATGCGTAGCGTAGCGCTAGCTGTAGCTTTTTTATTAATCCTACTTCATTTGTCCCTGTTCTCCTCTCTATGTGGGCAGGACTTTATGACAGCACCTTAAATGCTAATGAGCTCCTAATCTGAGGCACTTCCAGGTCTCTTCTAAAGACTCCTATCAGTCTTCCTGCTACGCACACAATGAGGGGAGTCCTGCCTCACACACTATAACTCAGAGATATTAAGAGAAGTACCATTCTGAATAGGCCAGAGAGATTCATTCAAATGTATTTAGGCTCTGAAGAATCATGTCCTCTTTATGTTTTGTGAATATACATGTGGCCCAGTCGAAGTTCAAAGGATAAATTCTCACTGGAATTTAATATGAGAAAGTTAGATTCATTGCAATGCATAGGAAAGATTAATTGAATGCATTTGACTTCATTCCCAGACTGAAGATTGCCAAAACTAGGACAGATGAGGGAGAAGTGCAGTATTACATTATAAATGAATACTAAAAGGACTGAAGGATTTTCCAGTGTAACCCTCTAACCTTTACTGTGGTGCAGTGGCGGGGCAAAAGGCTGATACTGACCCTGCTCAGGCTAAAACAATCAAGACACAAACCATTCTATTTTACTTCCTGGTTCAAAAGTCACAGTTTAAACATGACAAATTAGTACATAATAGCAGGAGCACACAGAGGCTGTGTGTGGGTGTGTATTCTGTATATGTGTGTCAGACTGACAGTCAGCCTCTTGTAAATTAGAATAGAAAAATATCTGAGTGAAGGTTAAAAGCTCTCAAAGATGAGACCCTTCTCTATGGGTGTGTTAGAGTGCATGGATAAAACTGGGCAATTTTCTGCCTGGCTAGTTTATTCAACACAGAGTAAAAATAATGCACATTTTAAGTGAGCGTAATTACTAGTTATCTTCTCTGCCAGAATGGAATGAAAGCACCGGTCGACTCCCTCCAACAGGGCAGTCTTGATTTACTAACTACACAATGGAAAGGTAAGGTTAGCCAACATTCAGCACACCATTCACTGTATTTGACCTGGCAGAGAAGTGTATTATTCACATGGGGGTAAAGGCTCAACTTCATACAGAAAGGAGAGAGAGGATGAGAGCAAACATGCAAAACATGGTGTTCCCCATTCGTTTGTGTGTGTATATATCAGTGGAGGCTCCTCA
Organism: Oncorhynchus tshawytscha; assembly: GCF_018296145.1. Taxonomy (NCBI): domain Eukaryota; kingdom Metazoa; phylum Chordata; class Actinopteri; order Salmoniformes; family Salmonidae; genus Oncorhynchus; species Oncorhynchus tshawytscha. The sequence continues at coordinate 34,894,124 of NC_056434.1, read as the reverse complement.
GAGGAGGAAGGGGAGGACTCTACTCCTCAGTGAATTTCATAAAAATCTTTAACTTTTATTTAGATAAAACTATACTAAATATAATCACATGTCACCATATAATTGATTAAAACACACTATTTTGGAAAGAAGGTCTACAGTAGCCTCAACAGCACTCTGTAGGGTAGCACTGTGGTGTAGCCGGAGGACAGATAGCTTCCGTACCCCTCTGGGTACATTGACTTCAATACAAAACCTAGAGGCTTATGGTTCTCACCCCCTTCCATAGACTTACACAGTAATTATGACAACTTCCAGAGGATGTCCTCCAACCGATCAGAGCTCTTGCAGCATGAACTGACATCAGATAATTAATTTAGTACTGAAAACATAAACTACAGCTTACTATCACTGCAGTGTATATAATGGGTTGAGTAGTTGACTCAAAGTGAGAGAAAGACAATAGTTGAACAGTTTTGAACAAATTAATTAATTCAAAAATAAAGGAGAAGCAAGAGAGAAATAGAGAGAGCGAGAGAATGTGATTTTTTTCACTTTCAGTTTCACTTACTTAGATAGCAAATGCAGCTAGCCAGTTTAGCCTACTGAAACACCTTGCTCAAACAGAGGGATGCTATGTTAGCTAGCTGACTAGGACTTTCCAAAACAATAATGGAACGCTTCCAATTCAAGGTAAGCTTTTGGTTTTTACAAATGTATTGCCACCGGGGGCCGCCAGTGTAACTTCTTACTGACTGTACACTGCAATATTACTGCACGATTGTAGCAGGTTTACTAATGTGCTACAGTTAGTTATATTAGCTATGCTGACTATGACGTTACTTTAGCTAACAGGGTGACAACGATGTAGGCTGTGTGTAGCGGTTTGGCTTGAAAAGGTTTTGTCACCTCAAATTTGTCTTTCGACTTCTGCACCTACGTTGTAAACTTTCATTCACAAGCTAGGATGTAGCAACCTCATGATGGGTATATGGAAAATTAGAGTATCAAGGAGAAGCCTAAACCTATCGCTGTTACATTGAACTGGGTGAATGGAATATGAATAAGGGTGGCAGGGTAGCCTAGTGGTTAGAGCGTTGGACTAGTAACTGTCTTGTCTATAGTTCCTGTTTTGACCTTTCTACCTGCCCTGACCCTGAGCCTGCCTGCCATCCTGTACCTTTGCCTGCCCGTGTTCGATTTAATAAACTTTTGTTACTTCAACACTGTCTGCACCTGGGTCTTACCTTCAAACCTGATAGTATGAATTGGCCATGACTGACCCAGCAGACCCATACCAGCTGTGCAATGCCATCTCCTCCCAAGCAGCAACCATCAGTAGGCACAAGGAATTGCTTTGTGGCCTTATGGAGGGGGTCCAAATGTTGGCTGAACACCATGACCAGGCATTGGACATTTTGCTGGAGCAATTCCACGGGTTGTCTGGGAGGCAGCCTACCATGGTGGTAACCCCACAGCCCCTCAGTAACTCAGATGTTAGCAGCGGTCACGACATCTTCTCGGGAGGCCCGCTTACCTCCCCAGGAATGTGTCAATGGAGAACCAAGCACCTATCGGGCGTTTCTAGCTCAGTGTACCCTCATCTTTGAGCTTCAGCCCTTCTCCTTCCCCTCGGATTGCTCCAAGACAGCCTACCTCATCACGCTGATGTCCGGGAGGGCTCTCACCTGGGCTACTGCTGTATGGGAACAACAGCCATTCATATGCGTTAGCCTGGAGGGGTTGGTGGGAGAGGTGAAGAAGGTTTTTGATGCCCCGTTCTCCGGGAGAGAAGCTGCCCGGAAGCTAATCCAGCTTCGGCAGGACTCCCGCAGTGTGTCAGACTATGCAGTGGAGAGTGCTTGGAACCAGGAAGCGCTGTTTGATATGTTCCTGCTCGGCTTCTCGGAGAAGGTCAAGGACAAGCTTGCTGCTCGGTAGTTACCTACGGATCTCGATAGCCTCATCGCTTTGACCATCTGAATCGATAGGTGATTACGGGAATGACATAGGGAGAGGAAATTCGATTTCGCTCGCATGTCCAGGGATTTCATCCTGTCTCTGCATCATCCCGGAAGTCCCCTGATGGTCCTGTTGCAGAGAGGACCCGAGGCTTCCTGACCTCCCCAGAGAGTTGCCGGAGATGGCTGAGTCACCGCTTCCCAGGCCTATGCATGTAGGCAGAGCTGGGCCATCGCCAGAGGAACGGAAATACAGGATAAACACGGAGAGTTGTCTGTATCGCAGGACTCTTGGTCATTTTTTTGTCCTCTTGTCCTTTAAAAGACCAGGCTCACAGGTAGGAGCGAATACTCTGGTGGGCCATATGGAGAACTTTTCTGCTTCCCTTGCTCGCACCCCTTTTCATGCCATTCTGCTGTGGGGAAACCAGTCTAAGTCTTCTCCTGGCTCCAGCAACACAATCCCCTCATTACTGGTCTACTGGTGCCATCATAGGCTGGAGTCCGTTCTGCCACGGCCATTTTCTGAAGTCAGCACAACCTGCCCATTGACATCTTCCTGGGGGCTCGGAAGGTGCCCTGGACCTCTCTGCCATTCCTGCGCTGTACCAGGACCTTCGGGAGGTGTTCAACAAGGCCCGGGGCACTTTGCTTCCGCCGTACTGACCACATGACTCTGGGATTGACCTTCTCCCTAGCACCACTCCGCCCCGGGGATGACTGTACTCGCTGTTAGCACCGGAGTCCAAAGCTATGGAGACCTATATTGGGAGACTCCCAAGCTGCAGGATTTATCCATCCTTCATCCTCTCCCGCCGGCGCACGGTTCTTCTTTGTGGAGAAGGACAAGACCCTGTGACCCTGCATCGACTACCGAGGACTCAATGACATAATGGTGAAGAACCGCTACCACTCACCTCCTCTGCCTTCGAGTCACTCCAGGGGGCCACCGTGTTTTCAGATAACCGGATTATCCTGCCTGATGCTGTCCGCTCCGCGGTCCTGGAGTGGGCCCACTCTTCCAGACTCCTGTCGGACCCTGGCTTTTGTGAGACAACGCTTTTGGTGGCCTACCATGGTCCCTGACGTCTCCGTATTCATCGCCGCTCGCACGGTTTGTACACAGAACATGACTCCTCGACAAGCTCAGGCTGGTCTCCTCCAACCTCTGCCTCTCCCTCACAGTCCCTGGTCTCACATCTCCCTGGACTTTGTCACAGTCATCCCCTATCTGATGGCAACACCGCCATCTTGACGGTGGTGGATCGGTTTTCCAAAGCCGACCACTTCATTCCTCTCCCCAATCTACCCTCTGAAAAAGAGACGGTCCAGCTCATGGTACAGCATGTATCCCAGATCCATGGACTACCAGTCGACACGGTCTCTGACCGGGGCCCTCAGTTCTCATCCCAGTTCTGGAAGGTGTTCTGCACACTCATTGGGTTGTCGGCCAGCCTGTCCTCTGGGTTCCACCCCCAGTCCAACAGCCAAGCTGGAGCGAGTCAACCAGGACTTAGGGACTACTTTGATGCCTGGTCTACTTTGATGCCAACCCCACCACTTGGAGCCGGCAGCTGGTGTGGATCGAATACGCCCGCAGCACCCTTCTCTGCTCTGCCATGGGCTTATCTCCTTTTGAGTGTTCCCTGGGGTATCAGCCCCCACTCTTCCCTGAGCAGGAAGAAGAGGGCGGCAGGGTAGCCTTGTGGTTAGAGCGTTGGACTAGTAACCGGAAGGTTACTAAAAGTTCAAAAAAAGGTTCAAACCCCCGAGCTGACAAGGTACAAATCTTTCATTCTGCCCCTGAACAGGCAGTTAACCCACTGTTCCTAGGCCATCATTGAAAATAAGAATTTGTTCTTAACCTGTTGCTTCGAGCAATCCCGTATCCGGGAGCTTAATTATAGCCTCAAGCTCATTACCATAACGCAACGTTAACTATTCATGAAAATCGCAAATGAAATGAAATAAATATATTGGCTCACAAGCTTAGCCTTTTGTTAACAACACTGTCATCTCAGATTTTCAAAATATGCTTTTCAACCATAGCTACACAAGCATTTGTGTAAGAGGATTGATAGCTAGCATAGCATTAAGCCTAGCATTCAGCAGGCAACATTTTCACAAAAACAAGAAAAGCATTCAAATAAAATCATTTACCTTTGAAGAACTTCGGATGTTTTCAATGAGACTCTCAGTTAGATAGCAAATGTTCAGTTTTTCCAAAAAGATTATTTGTGTAGGAGAAATCGCTCCGTTTTGTTCATCACGTTTGGCTAAGAAAAAATTGCGAAAATTCAGTCATTACAACGCCAAACTTTTTTCCAAATGAACTCCATAATATCGACAGAAACATGGCAAACGTTGTTTAGAATCAATCCTCAAGGTGTTTTTCACATATCTATTCGATGATAAGTCATTCGTGGCAGTTTGGTTTCTCCTCTGAAGCAAATGGTAAAATACACGCAGCTGGAGATTATGCAATAATTGCAACGGAGGACACCAACCGGAGCACCTGGTAAATGTAGTCTCTTATGGTCAATCTTCCAATGATATGCCTACAAATACGTCACAATGCTGCAGACACCTTGGGGAAATGACAGAAAGTGTAGGCTCATTCCTTGCGCATTCACAGCCATTATAAGGAGACATTGGAACAAAGCGCATTCAAAATCTGGGGCATTTCCTGTTTGAAATTTCATCTTGGTTTCGCCTGTAGCATCAGTTCTGTGGCACTCACAGATAATATCTTTGCAGATTTGGAAACGTCAGAGTGTTTTCTTTCCAAAGCTGTCAATTATATGCATAGTCGAGCATCTTTTCGTGACAAAATATCTTGTTTAAAACGGGAACGTTTTTTAATCCATAAATTAAAAGAACGCCCCCTATATCCAAGAAGTTAACTGACTTGCCTAGTTAAATAAAGGTAAAATAAAAAAAATACCTTTTGCCCAGATGTTTGTCCGCTGCTGTCGTCATTCCTGGAGGAGAGCCCGGTCAGCCCTCCTCAAGACCACCTCCAGGTATTGATGACAAGCAGATTGCCACCGGACCCTGGCTCCCTGGTATCATCTCGGGCAGAAGGTATGGCTGTCCACCCGGGATCTGCCCTTCCGTGTGGAATCACGCAACCCCCCCCCCCCTGTTTATTGGCTTGTTTCCCATCTCCAAAATCATTGGCCCCTCTGCTGTTCATCTTCTGTTTCCCCGGACCCTTCGTGTACATCCTACCTTTCATGTGTCCAGAGTTAAACCCATGTCTCACAGCCCGATCAACCAGGTATGCACCCAGGTAAGACGCCAGGTCGTGCCCCTAGAGGGAGGGGGGTACTCTCACACCCTGATCTCCCACCTGTCATTGTCTCCACCCCCCTCCAGGTGTCACCCATCTTCCCCATTATCCCCTGTGTATTTATACCTGTGTTCTCTGTTTGTTTGTTGCCAGTTTGTTTTGTTCATCAAACCTACCAGTGTTTTTTCCCTTGCTCCTGTCTTGTCTATAGTTCCTTTTCCAGGTTTTGACCTTTCTGCCTTCCCTGACCTGGAGCCTGCCTGCCATCCTGTACCTTTGCCCTACTACTCTGGATTACTGACCTCTGTCTATCCCGAGCATGTCTGCTGTCCTGTACCTTTGCCCCAATACTCTGGATTACCGACCTTTGCCTGCCCTGACCCTGAGCCTGCCTGCTGTCCTGTACCTATGCCTGCCCGTGTTCGATTTAATAAACTTTTGTTACTTCGACACTGTCTGCACCTGGATCTTACCTTCAAACCTGATAACTGGTGTGTGTGTGAGATATACTGTAAGTACACACTGCAGAAAGCATACCTGGGACAAGTAGAAGATAAACTTGCTATGAGACACACACACACACAAACCATGCTGTGAGCTTACCATAATGATGTACTAATTAGCAGGGCATTAGTCTCTTACACATATCTATGTAATAGCATAATCTATTTTAATACTAATAGGTTGATAATGAAGGACTGTCTATTCCTTGGCCACACTAATGTCAGGTAACGGAGCGAGCACCTCACATATACACACCAAAACACACAAACATACACCCGTCTGTCACAACTATGCAATAGCCTTACAGGGGTTTCTGAAATATATATACTAAGCACTCTATAGTCAGTATAGGTTTATGAAATAGTAGAAAACCTCTGAAATATTTGAAAGGATAGGTAGTTAACTGATATTATTTTCGGTGGGCTTGTGTGATTCTTCTAGTCCAGACTGTCATGTGTAAATACAGTCAGCATTCCCTGACCAGGCCTTGAGTTCTCTCATAATCAACCCAATGTAATTAACTGCATATATCAATGGAGAGACATTACATTAGAATGCACTAAGGCATGTTGTGTGTATGTGTTTGTTTGTCTGTGTGTCCACATGCATGTGTGTGTAATTCTGCTCTGGTCACTGAGTAAAGATACGCTACAGAGGACAAAGCTGTGTGGAACGCTGCCTGCGAACATAAGGCTTAACACCCGGCCCACTGAGCTCAGATCAGTTATTAGGATAAACCTGGCCAGTACGCTCACTTTAATTCTTCTACAGTGGATTTGCATTCTTGAAAATTTCATTAAAAGACTAATAATTTTGATAGAGGTTTTTGGCTTTTATATTATTTCAGAGCTCAGAAGGTTGTGATTTGCATGTGTGGATTATACATTAGAATTCCAGTAAGTTTCACCTTGCAGTTTAGGAGGAGGGGTCCTTTATTTGAACTCTTCTCACATGAGGCCTATCTGAACAACGGAATGATGCTCTTTAAACTGACTGTAAAAAATACTGTAAATACTGTAGTAAATACCACAGCAATAAACCATTTTACCTTTCAATTAACACATCATTAACCACAAATAAGCTAATCTGACTCCGTGAGTGGCTCAGTGGTTACAATGGTCAGTGTATGGTTGGAAGGCAGTCTGACCATAAAAGAGACAGTGGGTGAGTGGTTGAATGTGGTCAGTGGTGGTTCAGTGAGTGGTCGGGCAGTGTGAACTATAATGAAGCAGCTTAAGACTACAGGCTGACAGTGAGGTATAGTTCCCTGGTCTCTGCGCATGCACAAGGCAACTCTGCTCTCATAATCACCTCACATAATGGATGATATGGGTCAGTGTGGAGGTGGGGTATTTTTCATGCTCACTTTCAGCCAGCCAGCCTATCCTTCTACAAAAGCCTTACTGTACGTTAGAGAGGCAGACCAATGCTGAGTCTCACCATCCTGCTCTCCTCTACTCCTGGTTGTAACCTTGGCTTGGCTGCTTCGCTTCAAAACGTCAGGGAAAGGTCACACTAGTACGGGACTCTGTGGGGTGGGCTTCAGTGAGCGATGCTTTACCTATTTTGTTACTATCTGGAGCTGGCTTACTGCTGGAGCCTATGTGTAGCTGTAGCTTGATGTACAGTACCAGTCAAAAGTTTGGACACATCTACTCATTCAAGGGTTTTTCTTTATTTTTACTATTTTGTACATTGCAGAAAATTGTGAAGACATCAAAACTATGAAATAACGCACATGGAATCATGTAGTAACCAAACAAGTCTTAAAGAAATCAAAATATGTTATATTTGGAATTCTTCAAAGTAGCCACCCTTTGCCTTGATGACAGCTTTGCACGCTCTTGGCATTCTCTCAACCAGCTTCATGAGGTAGTCACTTGGAATGCATTTCAATTAACCGGTGTGCCTTGTTAAAAGTTCATTTGTGGAATTTCTTTCTTTAATGCCTTTGAGCCAATCAGTTGTGTTGTGACAAGGTAGGAGCGCATACAGAAGATAGCCCTATTTTGTAAAAGACCAAGTCCATATTATGGCAAGAACAGCTCAAATAAGCTAAGAGAAACGACAGTCCATCAGTCAATTCAGATAATTTCAAGAGTTTCTTCAAGTGCAGTCGCAAAAACCATCAAGCGCTATGATGAAACTGGCTGTCATGAGGATGCCACAGCAAAGGAAGACCCAGAGTTACCTCTGCTGCAGAGGATAAGTTCATTCGAGTTACCAGCCTCAGAAATTGCAGCCCAAATAAATGCTTCACAGAGTTCAAGTAACAGACACATCTCAACATCAACTGTTCAGTGGAGGACTTGTGAATCAGGCCTTCATGGTCGAATTGCTGCAAAGACACCACTAGAAAAGGACACAAATAAGAAGAAGAGACTTGCTTGGATCAAGAAACACAAGCAATGTACATTAGACCGGTGGAAATCTGTCCTTTGGTCTGATGAGTCCAAATGTGAGATTTTGGGTTCCAACCACTGTGTCTTTGTGAGACGCAGAGTAGGTGAACTGATGATCTCCGCATGTGTGGTTCCCACCGTGAAGCATGGAGGAGGAGGTGTGATGGTGTGGGGGTGCTTTGCTGGTGACACTGTCTGTGATTTATTTAGAATTCAAGGCACACTTAACCAGCATTGCTACCACAGCATTCTGCAGTGATACGCCATCCCATCTGGTTTGCTCTTTGTGGGACTATAATTTATTTTTCAATAGGACAATAACACAACACACCTACAGGCTGTATAAGCGCTATTCGACCAAGAAGGAGAGTGATGGAGTGCTGCATCAGATGACCCTCCCTCCACAATCCTTGACCCCAACAAAATTGAGATGGTTTCGGATGAGTTGGACCATGGAGTGAAGGAAAATCAGCCAACAAGTGCTCAGCATATGTGGGAACTCCTTCAAGACTGTTGGAAAAGCATTCCAGGTGAAGCTGGTTGAGAGAATGCCAAGAGTGTACAAAGCTGTCATCAAGGCAAAGGGTGGCTACTTTAAAAAATCTAAAATATATTTTGATTCGTTAAACCCTTTTTTTGGTAACCACATGATTCCATATGTGTTATTTTATAGTTTTAATGCCTTATTTGATGTCTTATTCTACAATGTAGAAAATAGTAACTAAAGTAACTAACTAACTAAAGAAAAACCATTGAATGAGTAGGTGTGTCCAAACTTTTGACTGGTACTGCACATTGACTCCCCTTAGGGGAGGAAAAATAAACTTTACCAACTGGTCACATTTTTAATTAATTAAGAAGCTTGAGAGCGATTAGGAAACTTGAGAGTTTGAGTGAGCAGGCATTACTGTAGTTGTCATAACTGGCATCTTTCTGCTGAGCTCTCTAAATCAAAATATAAGTCTAGGGGTTATTGTAAGTAGAGAGCTTGTCAATATGTCCATGTTCTCAGATTAAACTATGCATGTATTACTGTTTCCTGAACAGGCAACACAATGAGCGATATGGAGGTTTTATTTGTTTCTCGTGAGGGTTTACTACAGCGAATAAAAGTAAATGTATACACGCTTTATGACAAAGGGAATTACACCAGTGCTTTCATAAACCCTGGTGGTTCAGGCCACTAAATGTGCCAATCAAATGGAGAGTGATGCAGCTCTATACCACACACAGTAACCATGCCCCTGTATGAACTATCCCATGTTTGGTTCACATTGTAATGACAGTTTCATTGGACACATCTACTCATTCAAGGGTTTTTCTTTATTATATATACGTATATATAGTTACAGGATTTATCTAGTAAGCTAAACACGGAGGGAAAAATAGTCCAGAATCTGACTGAAGTGGTGGAAAGTGTAAGGTCTGTACATGAGTGTGGTTCTATTACTTCCAGTATCCTACACTATAGAGCACCACAGCAGTCCCAGTCACTGCCACCCACCACTCACTACACTGTTCTGTAATGCACCTCTCAGTACTGACATTGTAATACCGTTAAGGTCTTTTTGTGAGTGTGTTTCCAGTATCTTACGACCTGAGATCATAGTGATGATGATGAAGAATAACCTGCTTTCCTCCCCTCCATCTCCACCTCCACCTCCTCAAACTTTAATAGAGGCCAGTTAAATATTAATAACTGCTATCAGCTGGGGCTGCTTTACTGTTTCTGGCAATGCTGCTACAGTGACATCGCTCTGCGCTCCATAACTGCAGTGTTGGGCCAGCTCCAGACACGCATGCACACACACACACACACACACACACACAGTTGGAAACACACACGCACACACACCTGGAAGTACGCGCACGCACACATACACAAGTGTGCATGTGTACACACATGAGCAGATTATAGGTTTTCATGTAATCTCCAAGCTTTACAAAAGCTTCAGACATACTGTCATCTCCCATTATGGCCACTGAAACTCAGATATATTTGTCTGTCAACACACAGATGTCGTGATGCATTTCTTTATGTTTTTACCTACACACACAGGTCAGTGCAGTGCAGTAGTCATCATACACACTCACAGCTGCAGGGGTTTAGGTGTATGTACCTCTACCAGTCAGCCTGACAGCTTAGCTGTGCAGAAAGCAGCCGGTTCTGCCCCAAGGCAACGTTAATACAGGTCAGTCCTCACACTCTATTACCTTAATTAAGACAGAAACTAGGCCTGAGCATCCGCATAAACAACACACGATGATGAAGTTAGTCAACAGTACTTTAACTCAAACAGTGTTCTTCATGTCTGAACTTTACTCCATCAGCAAAAATGAACTAACTGGTCTGAGATTGCTACTGTCAGGGCATTAATACTCCGATTTGGTTGATACGTCTGAAACAATAAGTGAACTCTGACTGCGGTTATGTGGTCTTTTTTGTTGTTGTTGAAAGACTAACTAGAATATCCACGTAAAGTATTCTATTCTATTCTATTTAACTGATAAATCCAATAGTTTTAAAACCAGGCAACTTCTTGCATTATACAAATAAAATCTGAGCCCATCCCCCACTTTCATCACATATATTTAAAAGAAGGAAAAAAAACGGTCAAAAAAGAAACACAACTGGGTATGTACACTCAAACACACTTTAAAATCCCAAAGAGCATTTGGCTATTTAAAAAAATATATTTAAGGAAAAAGGAGACCCCCTGCTATTACAGAGGAGTGGTTGTCAGCAGATTTTTCTCTCTTCTCTTCCTCTCTCTCTATCTGTTGTTTTCTGTCTCTCCCGGGTGAATTAGATGAGTTAATGAGTGAAGTACACAGATAGAGTAATCCTTGATTTGCTGGATGAACATATTTGTTCACTCTGGGGTACTTAGAGGTAATTATACACTCGTATCTCTCCTGCTAATTACAGGTTTAATACAGTCATCAAGGTCTTCACAGTCAAATACTTCACTGTCAAATACTTCACAAAACATCTTGTTTTGTTATTTTTTAAATTCTATTTAATAAATGAGGTTGTATTTTGAAACAGGTACACCGATGTGAGAAATGTAGGCATTATTTACTTAACCCTGGTTCAATTCTTTGAGATTAAATGTTGATATTATGGGAAGCTGTATCTACCTCTCTCAGTAATTGTTTTCAGTAGCAATCACAGAAAATGATTGTACACTAACATTAAAAGTGACAAAAACATCCAACTACAAATCAACTTGCAGCTTCAACTCCAACAGTAAACCCATCGCTGCAAAATAAACGTCCAATCTCCAACTCTCAACCTATCCCAGTGGCAGAAAATTCTTCAAATGAATCTTTAGGTGAACCACAGTACATGGGACTTTGTTGACTAGCAGTAGCCGTGGTAATGACACAATTGTTGGTTAGCATGTTCCCATACAGAGGTCATGGTGGAGGATAGTGTAGTGGCTAGTCCCAGCTCCTACTGTGCAGCAGAGAGGAGAGGAGGGGAGCAGTTTGGCTAATCTGAGACTTGGGGGGGATTAGGCCATAGTGTTATTGTCTGTTTGATGAGGGATTAAGTTCTGTTAATCCAGAACTTCATATGGGACTCCTCATTTAAGATAGCACCACTACCGACTCCACAGCTTAACCAGACTATCCTCCTTTCCTCAGCTTCCCCTCCTTTACTCCTTCCCTCCCCTTCTCTGTTTTTGTGTGGCTCTCTCCTCCCCATAGCTGCAACATGGTTATGTCTCTGTCCAACTCTGTCTCTATGTTTCTCTATTGATAGGGCTACAGCTAATGATCCCTCATAAATAAATAATTAACATCTGGTATGTTACCAAGGTCTATTCAAGCGGTGATGTGCTGTTGGTATTTATAAACCTACATTACTGGATTATGATATGGTTTATTGTTACACTCTCCCTGCCTCCTCTGTGTTTATGCTTTTATTTGCAGATTGGGGACAGGTGGAGCTGATTGGGTCGTTAAGGTGACAAGTTGCACCTGGGTTTGGGATCAACTAGGAGATACAAGTTCCTGGTGCCCAGTCCAGCCTCTTTCTCTCCACAAGCACCATTGTGTTTTGTGATCTGGTTGATTATGTTTTTTTGATTAGGTGCACCCTTCAACACTTACACACATTTTACCTTCATCCATGCATCTCCATTACACCCCTCACATGCCTACTTTCACACTTTACAGGTCAGTTTTCCTTTGTAGTTGTATACTTTGTTAGTTATTTAACTTTTGTGTTACTCCTTAACTGCCAATGTGTGGACTCCCTTGTTTGTCACCATCTTAGAGCCAGGTTGTGACATTATGGAATCATGTTTTTCATACTTCTCCAGTTTAAAAAAATGTCAATGATTTTGTCTTTTTCAACTTAAAACAAAAAGCATTAAGCAAGCGGAGTGGTGAAACCGTTAATAATTAATATTACATGAACAAGTACAGAACACAAACCATTGACTAACATGTTGAAATGGTGACTAAATTGTGACCCCAGTCAATATCGTAGTAACTCAGCACAATGTTCCTCTTTGACTAGTCCAGTTTGCCCTGCTGGTTCAACTATTTGGTCAAATATTATTAGTGGGGTTTTCTATTGATTTGACATCCTTTGCCCTAAACAAGGCATCACTTTGCCCTTAACTGCACATACAGAATTAACATCAACAACATGCAGGCCAGTCTTTCCTGGTTGAGGGTTGACGAGAGATTACCTGTTTCAAATCTTGTTTTTGTCAGAAATATTAATGTGTTGAAATGTCCAAATTGTATGTATGATCAACTAACATATAGCTCTGACAGACATACTTACCCCACCAGGCATGCCACTAGGGGTGTCTTCACAGTCCGCAAATCCAGAACGAATTCAAGGCAACTCATAGTATTACATAAAGCTAAGATTACATGGAACCCCCTTCCATCTCAAATTACTCAAGCAAACAGCAAAAAAAAAAACATAACACCTCACAAAACAATGCCTCTCCGCAATCTGACTTGTTTGAATGTCTATGATATATTTAAAAACATGATGTAATTTGTCAAGTATTTTTGTCTGTTATGTCTTTTCCGTTAAGTGTCGGACCCCAGGAAGACTAGCTGTTGCCAATGGCTTCGGCTAATGGGCATACCAAGAAAATGAATCTAAAGCGTTGTTTATTTACATGCTGTTTTCATTTATTGAGATGATGAGGATGACTTAGAGGGCAGAGAGAGTACTGTTTCTCATTCAGTACTCGTTCTGTCTTTGACTTTCTTTTGCACATGCAATACCCTCTTTCTCATGTTTTCTCTCCGTCTCTCTCTCTCTGTAGTTTACAGGTTTTAATTCAGTTTAGAAAATGTAAACGTGCCATGCTATAAATACTGTTGTTCAACCCCATATTGACTCTGCTTACAATTATTTAAAGATTCTTTACCTCAATTTAGATCAAATATTGAAAATGTGTTTTTTTTCTTCCATTTATGATACAGATTAAGGCATAACATGATCCCGTGGGACTAAATTATTTTCTAATTTCAAATATTTCTGAAGTGTGAAATACAGACAACTATACAGTCAGAAATTACAGTCAAATTATTGACACCCTTGATAAAGATGAGCAAAGATGAATGTATAAAATACATAATCCAAATACTGAGCTAAATTGTATGCTCAAATGATGGGAAATGTGCATTATTTTATACTGATACAACTGCTCAGAGGAAGAGATTTTGTTTACCAAGTCATATTTTATTTTTCTCAAAAAAATAGGATTCAAAATGATTGCCACCCTTGTTTTCAATACCTCACCTTGCTTGGATAACTGCACTTTTTCTAAAACGTTTTATGAGATTGCAAAATGTTAATTTTGTGGTCAATTAATAATCTTTGTGGATTTTGACGTGTGCTTGAGGTTATTGTCTTACTGGAAAATCCACTTGCGTCCAAGTTTCAGCCTCCTGCCAGAGGCATACAGGTTGATGGCTAAAATGTCCTGGTACTGGGTAAAGCTCATGATGCCGTTGAACTTAACAAGGGCCCCAGGACCAGTGGAAGCAAAAAAAAAAACATAGCATCAAAGATCCACCACCCTATTTTACAGTAAGTATTGGGTTATTTTCTGCTTATGCATCCTTAGACACCAAACCCCCCACTGGTGTGTGGCCAAAGAGCTCTATTTTCATGTCATCCAACAAATGGAAATGCCTAGAGTTTTCTAAACGGTATGGGCACTTGGATTGGAACCGGTGCTATGGCCAGATGACATGAACATAGAGCCCTTTGGCCACATACAAACAATGATGTGCTGTAGCCTGTACTGTAAACAAAGATGAAAGCGGAATGGAGGGTTGTATCTTTTTTATGGTCACACCTGTGATCTTTCCATAGTAGACTTGCACAGGGAAACACTTCACCCTATGGAACACTGTCATCTGACAGTTCTTGTTGATGATTGGACAAAATTAAACCATGACATCACCATTACCTTTTGATATCACTGTAATTGCTATGTCCCCGTGAAAAGTGAATATTATCAGTGTTCTTATTGGCTTTTGAACACTGCACTCTTTTACCTGAAACAGTTTGGAATATGGGCTTCTGTATACTATGGGTCCATTCATACTTGCGAACATAAGAAATCATTTACATTTAAACAGGTTATCTGGCACAAAATGCTAAATTGTAGCTGTTCCCATCAGATAACATGGCACACGTTAGCCCTATACTAACCTCAACAGGTGGCATTGATTATATCCTGGCAAAAATTCTCCATCAGCCTATCAAAGATCTTAGACTTTATGTACACTAACCAATGGCATTTAAAAAAAAAGGTGAACCCTGGCCACTAGAGGGATATTTTAAACCTATTCAAGGTTTACTTTCGTTCCATTGGTCTGTAACAAAGAAAGAAATCTGTGCCAATATCGCATTGATGCATCCATGACTAAGTTACTAGCTCCTACGTTTTCGAATATATGACAAAATCCCATGTTTTTATTTATCTGTTTCAAACACATCCATGTGCTTTTATGGAGAAAATATAAATGAAGTCCTTACAAAATGTAAGTTTATTCTTTATTCTACAAAGTACATAAAGTACATTCTTTATCGTAAAAAAAAACCCTGAATAGACTTATGGATTTGTCAAATAGGAGTCATGTAGGCTATCATTATCATCAACACTTCTAGGTATCACACACTCCTAAAGCGGTTAACTCAGAATTGATAGTGCACTTTAATCGCTGCTTTGAGCCATCCTCTCATCAAGCTTTTATGTTCAGGAAAAAACTGTTCTATGCCTATCCTTGACGCTCGATTCAGAACGCATGTGACGAAGTGGATGATTATAATAACGCATAGCCTATAAAACGTTGTAGGCCTGCATGTCAGTGTAGCCTACATAAGAATTGACTAATGATAGCCAAATGTCTTCCTACATTAAGACTTAAAAAAAAAACTGCAATACTGCCATATGTAAGATGACAGCGAAAGTGCAAACTACATTCCTACTGTACACTTTGTATCGCTCATCCTCCTCGAGTCAAATAATGCATATGTGACAAAGCAGATGATTATAAAAATGCATACAAAAAGTTGTAGGCTTACATTTAGGTGTACACGTCCCTGTAATATAGCCTAGATGCAATATGATTATCAGGCAATAGTAGTATGTTGTTTGCAAGACCTAGGAAAGTGGTAGCTCCTTATTCAACTAATTCACTATCTTAATTTTCAAGATGTTGGCTGTAAGGTGTCCCTTTTCAACCCACTAACACAATACATGTAATTTTACATTTGAAACGGGGGGGGGGACTCATGTGAGATTCGAACCCTTGCCACAACCTGCGATAATACACGTGAAAGTTGCTTTGATGATGAGAATGTGCTGGTGGACTGAGGTATGTTAAGGATGCAGAGAACTTGTTTCAATTTAAATGGTTGCCTATGATCGCAAGTGTGGACCCATTATGTTATCTACGGTTAGGAAACAAGTATGGACCCATTATGTTATCTACCCATTATGTTATCTACTGTTAGTGTGGAAACATGTTAGTGGACCCATTATGTTATCTACATTATGTTATCTACAGTTAGGAAACAAGTGTGGACCCATTATGTTATCTACTGTTAGGAAACAAGTGTGGACCCATTATGTTATCTACGGTTAGGAAACAAGTGTGGACCCATTATGTTATCTACGGTTAGGAAACAAGTATGGACCCATTATGTTATCTACTGTTAGGAAACAAGTATGGACCCATTATGTTATCTACTGTTAGGAAACAAGTATGGACCCATTATGTTATCTACGGTTAGGAAACATGTATGGACCCATTATGTTATCTACGGTTAGGAAACAAGTATAGACCCATTATGTTATCTACTGTTAGGAAACAAGTATGGACCCATTATGTTATCTACTGTTAGGAAACAAGTGTGGACCCATTATGTTATCTACTGTTAGGAAACAAGTATGGACCCATTATGTCATCTACTGTTTGGAAACATACAAGGAAAGGGCTGGAGCATATCAACATATTTAGATAAATCATCTGTTGAATGTATTACTTTGCCCTCACCAACCCAGCTGTGTTGATAAAATTCTTGTGCCATATTCCAAAATATACAATTCTATACTTTATTTGCCATGTAATAAAATCATGTTTCATGTAATAAAATACTGTATACAGCCATTACAATACAGTGTACACTCTTGTTACAGGATGTGAACATATAACATCATCCAAGGCATTGTGAGTTGCACTATCAATACCAGAAAACACAGCCGTTTCCAGATAACCTTTGCACATGGCAATATAAAAACAAAGCAATACACTTGTATTATTTATTTGATACCCAGTCATAGGCCAGTGTGTTTAATGTTTTGAGACAAATTGTATAAAGCTGAAACAGATGCATGTATAACACAGACATATGTCTACTGCCCACGCCCTCTCTCCACTGTGCTGACATCATTACCCCTCCCTTTTCCTTCCCTCTCTTACTCCCTCCCTTTTCTCCGCTCTGCTCTGACACCATTTAGAACAGTTGGCTTCATTAATGGGAAGGATTGCCTGTAAATTGGCAACAATGAAAATACTCATTTTGAGTGGCAGAGTGTTGGAGAGAGAGAAAGGATTGAAGGAGGGCAGAAGTAGGGAAGGGAAGGAAGGGGGGGATTTAGAGTATTAGTATAATTCCCCCCCCCCCCATGGCTGTTTGACAGGACTGTTATTCTGAGAGAAGGCCCCGCTGCTAGAGGAATGAGAGGCTGTGTGTGTGTGTGTGTGTGTGTGTGTGTGTGTGTGTGTGTGTGTGTGTGTGTGTGTGTGTGTGTGTGTGTGTGTGTGTGTGTGTGTGTGTGTGTGTGTGCACGTGCTGTTTGTTGGTCTGTTCGCAACTACCTATCAAATCGTGATCTTACAGATGCCCAAAACTTTTGCCAATTACCCCAGAATGTGGTGCAATCCACAAAGTACCTTTAGGGGTACAGCCCGATAGTGAGACACTGTTCAGATTTGAGTGTGTGTGTCAGTGAGATGGTGTGTGTGTGAGATTAGAGTAGAATACAGCCCCAAATGTCAGGTCCAGTGACAGCCCCGTCCCTCACCTGTCCCCCCCAGCGCTATCCTGGGACCTCGTCATTCTCTACATGGGCGAGGGGAGCACCCGCAGACATCCCTCTTACACACACACACACTACTGTACCTCTCCCTTTGTTCACACTCCATCCAAACTGCTACTTATCTAATAATACGCATCCACTTCATGCTTGACACACTCACTTATACTAGGAGTGCACTCTCTCGCCCCTCTATCTCTCTCTGTCTCCCTCCCCCCCCCCTCCCCTTCCACCCCGCTTTCTCTCTGCTTGCAGCTTTAATAAGCGGATACCTGGAGACAGGTTTTAACCAGAGGTGTCAAGCCAGGTGCCATCTGACAGCTGGGGCTGATTAGCAGTTAGAATGTTGGAAGGTTGGCACTGGTCTCCATGGCGCTCCCCACTGCGACCAGAGAAGTCTTGTTTTCGCGGCAACCGTGGCAGCTCTTAGGTTGTTGACAGGGAGAGCTTCATCAAGGATCTCCATTCCCAAATAACAGCAGCTCAGGGGATAAGAGAGATTCACCCAGGGACTACTACTGCCAAGGAGACTAAACTTTACCTTTGCTTTTTACTCTATATACACACAGAGATACTCCCTTCCTCCTGGAGAGGGTGGCAAGAGGGGTGTTAAAGAAAGAGGAATGAGAGAGAGAGAGAGAGAGAGAGAGAGAGAGAGAGAGACAGGCCTGTCCAATTATGTGTAATAGTGATCAGTGGGAGAGAGGATCTGTAGCTACTGCTCCTCTGTTTCACACATGATGTCCTCCACAGGGTGACAGCACTGCCTTTCACATACACACTTTTGAAAGGACCAAATAGAGAGAGTCTAATGGAGAGTTAGTAAGTGTGTTTGGGCCTCCCTCTTTCAACTCTCATCTTTTATTTTCTGTGGTGGAAGGGGGCCGGTAAGATTTAGATGCAACTGACTAATGTAAATGCAATTGATTTTCCATCAGCAGAGGCTTGAAATTAATATTGATTCAAATGTGTTTACATTATGAATTTATTGTGGATAAAATTACATTTTTAAGGCAAAGATCTGGGAACAAAGACAAAAATGACATTAAAGGAAGCACCATAGATCAACCCAATATGACCTGCATGTATTCATGATACTCTTAGAGAGAAAAGGGAGTTGAAGACCCTTTAGGAGAGGCAAACTTAGAAAACGCTGCAGCAGGCAGAAGTGAAGTGGTGTTGGTTGGTTGTGAGTATTGTCTTGGCAGTAAAGAACAGGGGAATACTAGAGGGGACTAATTACAACTAAGATCAAAGGATCCCTGGTGGAGATGTTCCTAGACACATCCTGGAAACCCACTAATACTGTGCTTATTTTCTGCCACCTCAGACATTTATATCCCCCCCAAAAAGACAAATACAGTGAACTTTCTTTGTGTACATATTGCTAATTCATTATCTCAACATAGTTATCTAACATTAGGCTACGGCTATAAAACAATACATGTCATTTCAGGTCGTTTCAGTTTAATAATCAACTGGCCTTTTCAAACCAAGGTGTTATTAACAGTTCCCAGCACACGTGTGTAATCTTCTACAGTGGGGATCACACAGAGTTCGAATCTAATTTCTCTTCATAAATGGTTAGTGGAGTTCTGGTTCCGGTGGCATGCATTGAAACATGTGGGCTTTTCGTGGCTTTCTTTTGCAAATTATAATTAATCAACAGACTTGTTTCCTCAAATTGGTCAATGCTAAACATCATATTAACATGTGGGACATTCAATGTGGCAAGAAATAACGAGCAGGTCTATTATGGTCCAGAAGCTAGAATTGATCTGTCTGCAATTCTACTGTGGGAACATGGCGTCTCTCAACACCAGACAACAGAAAGAGCTGGACGCTACTATGCATGATGACCAGTGGAGGCTGGTGAGGGGAGGACGGCTCATAGTAATGGCTGGAATCGTGTCAATGGAATGATATAAACCACATGGAAACCACGTTTGATACCATTGCATTGACTCCATTCCAGCCATTATTATGAGCCGTCCTCCCCTCAGCAGCCTCCACTGGTGAGGAGATTACCTCTGCCCTCGACTTACAATTGCAATTAAAACCAGTAAATGAATCATTAGCAGTACTCACTGCTAAAGTGGATACCTTTTCAACCAAAGTGGAACGTCTGGAGAGGACAGCCAATGCGACAGAGGTGCGACCTGGAAACAGTGCGAGCTACACTATACAGTGCATTCGGAAAGTATCCAGACCCCTTCCCCTTTTCATTTTTTATAGCCTAATACTAAAATGGATTCAATTGTTTTTTTCCCCCTAATCAATCTACATACAATACCCCATAATGACAAAGCAAAAACAGGTTTTTAGACATTTTTGCATGAAATGTATGGATAAAAACAAAACCGAAATACCTTATTAACATAAGTATTCAGACCCTTTGCTATGAGACTTGAAATTAAGCTCAGGTGCATTATTTTTCCATTGATCACCCTTGAGATGTTTCTACAACTTGTTTGAAGTCCACCTGTGGTAAATTCAATTGATTGGACATGATTTGGAAAGGCACACACCTGTCTATATAAGGTCCCACAGTTGACAGTGCATGTCAGAGCAAAAACCAAGCCATGAGGTCAAAGGAATTGTCTGTAGAGACAGGATTGTGTCGAGGAACAGATCTGGGGAAGGGTACCAAAATATTTCTGCAGCATTGAAGGTCCCCAAGAACACAGTGGCCTCCATCATTCCTAAATGTAAGAAGTTTGGAACCACCAAGACTCTTCCTAGAGCTGGCCACTCGACCAAACTGAGCAATCGGGGGAGAAGGGCCTTTGTCAGGGAGGTGACCAAGAACCCGAAGGTCACTCTGACAGAGTTCCAGAGTTCCTCTGTGGAAATGGGAGAAACTTCCAGAAAGACAATTGTCTCTGCAGCACTCCACCAATCAGGCCTTGATGGTAGAGTGGTCAGACGTAAGCCACTCCTCAGTAAAAGGCATATGACAGCCTGCTTAGAGTTTGCCAAAAGGCACCTAAAGGACACAGACCTAAAGGACACAGACCAGGAATGGATTTGGGTCAAGTCTCTGAATATCCTTGAGCAGCCCAGCCAGATCCCAAATTTGAACCCGATCGAACATCTCTGGAGAGACCTGGAAATAGCTGTGCAGCGACGCACCCCATCCAACCTGACTGAGCTTGAGAGGTTCTGCAGAGAAGAATGGGAGAAACTCCCCAAATACAGCTGTGCCAAGCTTGTAGCGTCATACCCAAGAATACTTGAGGCTGTAATCGCTGCCAAAGGTACTTCAACAAATTACTGAGTAAAGGGTCTGAACACTTATGTAAATGTAATATTCAGTTTTTTATTTTTATACATTTGTGAAAATGTATAAAAATCTGTTTTTGCTTTGTCATTATGGGGTATTGTGTGTAGATTGATGAGGAAAAAAACTATTTATCTCATTTTGGAAAAAGGCTGTAACGTGACAAATTATGGACACCCCTTCAAATTAGTGGATGGGGCTATGTCAGCCTCACTCATTGTTGGCTGTGTGTTCGATTTTATACACCTGTCATGTAATCTCCATAAACAAACATTGGCAGTAGAATGGCCTTACTAAAGAGCTCATTCACTTTCAATGTGGCACCGTCATAGGATGCCACCTTTCCCACAAGTCAGTTCGTCAACTTTCTGCCCTGCTAGAGCTACCCCGGTCAACTGTAAGTGCTGTTATTCTGCCCTGCTAGAGCTACCCCAGTCAACTGTAAGTGCTGTTATTCTGCCCTGCTAGAGCTGCCCCGGTCAACTGTAAGTGCTGTTATTCTGCCCTGCTAGAGCTGCCCCCGTCAACTGTACGTGCTGTTATTCTGCCCTGCTAGGGCTGCCCCAGTAAACTGTAAGTGCTGTTATTGTGAAGTGGAAACGTCTAGGAGCAAGAACAGCTCAGCCGCAAAGTGGTAAGGCCACACATGCTCACAGAACGAGACCGCAGAGTGCTGACGCGGTTGCAACACTCACTACCGAGTTCCAGGCTGCCTTTGGAAGCAACGTCAGCACAAGAACTGTTCGTTGAGAGCTTCATGAAATGGGTTTCTATGGCCGAACAGCCACACACAAGCTTAAGATCACCATGCATAATACCAAGCGTCGGCTGGAGTGGTGTAAAGCTCACTGCCTTTGGACTCTGAAGCAGTGGAAACGCGTTCTCTGGAGTGATGAATCACGCTTCACCATCTGGCAGTCCGACGGACAAATCTGGGTTTGGCAGATGCCAGGAGAACACTACCTTCCCCAATGTATAGTGCCAACTGTACAGTTTGGTGGAGGAAGAATAATGGTGTGGGGCTGTTTTTCATGGTCCGGGCTAGGCCCCTTAGTTCCAGTGAAGGAAAATCTTAATGCTACAGCATACAATGACATTCTATACGCTTCTGTGCTTCCAACTTTGTGGCAACCGTTTGGGGAAGGCCCTTTCCTGTTTCACCGGAATGCCGAATGTGAGCAAGGCTTAATCGCCCAACGTCAGTGCCCGACCTCACTAATGCTCTTGTGGCTGAATAGAAGCAAGTCCCTGCAGCAAATGCTCTAACATCTAGTGGGAAGTCTTCCCAGAAGAGTGGAGGTTGTTATAGCAGCAAAAGGGGGGACCAACTCCATTTTAATGCTCATGATTTTGGAATGAGATGTTCGATGAGCAGGTGTCCACATACTTTTGGTCTTGTAGTCTAGGTTGGAAGGGATAACCAAACTCCTATAACAGTAGACAGATTCACTCGAAAATCATTCCCGTAAAATCACTGTACGGGCCACAGGACTTGAAACTGGTGTGGAAACAGGCAAACCAACTTCCTTCATGAGCAATCTTTTCTATGAACTGTTCGTGCAGGAGAAGCTTGCCGCTGATTGCGCATCGCACGGGTACTCGTCGGAACAGATCTCGATGTATGATTGTATTTATCCACAGCTTTGAAGTCAAGTGGCGAATTGTTCGTCTTGCAGCAGAATTCTGGGGTCTGATCTATGCAGGGAAGAGGATTAGCATCGTCCCAGACCTGAGTGCTGAACTGCGAAAACAGAGGGAGACCTCCAGTGAGGTAAGATCCCAGCTACGCATGCTAAACCTGAGATGTGGCTTCATCCACCCAGTAAAACTCATCTTGACCTTCTAGAACACAACACACACATTTCCCACTGCCAAGGAGGCTCAAGACTTCTTTGAGAAGCACTTCAAATCCAACACACAAGGGGACAAGACGAGGGAGGGTCTTCTGTGTGGGGAGCGACCAATGGGTGATTTTCCCCGTGGTTCCTGCTTTTTAATTTAATTTTACATTTTAGAAAAACAATGGCAACACTAGCTATTCTCTCATGGAATTTGAAAGGCCTTAATGTTGCTCTCAAGCGTTCCAGCGGTCTTGAAAATTCTATCAAGGAACCATATTGATATAACAATGCTCCAAGAAACACACCTGATCCAAAAGGACACATATAATTGAGAACCATCTGTACAAACTGGCTGTTCCACTCTCCAGTTGATATCTGACCAGAGGTTATGAGTGCTCATGACTGTGTTATGACTGGTGATGGGTCTGAGGGGAGACACAGCGCTTATTGAATGACAGTTAAGTTGACCTTAAATGCACTTCCTGTTCCCAGGGCTGATCCGATTGGTCAAGACAGGTTCTATACGTGTAATAGTTTTCCAAGGCGTGAGGCTGTTTGATGTGACAATAGCTGGGAGATTCTTCTTCATTCATAAATGATCATCTACCGTAATCTATCAATGAAACCAGTCAGAGGAAAACAATTGCACTCTATCAATGAAACAGTAGCATTACAGAAAGCAGTAGTTATATCTGTGGGACTGGAGGGCCTGATTTAGATTAAAGCAACGTTATTCAGGATGCAGCATGCAGTGTCTATAAACACCCTTTGACTGTTTTCCCTCTCAAAGATGTAATGACTTCTCTCCACAGTTTCACTTTCTCTCTCCCTCTCTAGCTCTCTCCCTCTGCCCCTATCTCCATTCCCATGGCAGCCAGTTTAAGTCCCTGGGCTGTGGTTTACCCCCCAGCTAACATGTTGAAAGGCTTCACACTAGCCCAATGATCAAAGTGGCCCATTTGTTTGAACAGACTCAGACAGAGTCATTAGAAATGCATATTACACGACAGCTACTGCATATTAACGCCGTCCACCAGCCAATTAATCATTAGCTCATCAATATCTAATTTGCATAAAATTATTCTCTTTTAAGAGCCACTGTCTGGGGTGAAGGGGTGAGCCCATCGATAATGCTAATGTTCGCCGAGCATGGGAGAGAGGGGGGGAGAGAAGGGAGAAAGAGTTGGACTGGGGGACCTCATTTATGTCCCATTGTGCGGTGACACATGAAGGGAATGATCCTTCAGATCATATAAATAAAATGTAACATTAAAGTAAACGATTCTCATATGAAATGACTGTTGAAACCAAAAATAAGTTATCCACAATGTGGTCCTTGGAGTTGCAATGAACTCATACACACATACAGGTGTAGGAGCTTAGTTTTGATCACCCTGCACAGCATGAAACACTTGTAATTTCCATTTTAGGAAATCTGACTTGATTTGCCATAAAAACATTTTTTTATTAACCCCTCCAAAATTGTCCATGACCTATAATCCACATAATAATTCACATTTCCTGTTGCTGCAGGTTTCTTTTCTGAAACGGGTCAAATTAAGATCCTACAACTGTACATACACACATAGCAAGGCTGGTATAGGCAAGGCCAAAGGGACTTGAATGTCTCAA
Organism: Oncorhynchus tshawytscha; assembly: GCF_018296145.1. Taxonomy (NCBI): domain Eukaryota; kingdom Metazoa; phylum Chordata; class Actinopteri; order Salmoniformes; family Salmonidae; genus Oncorhynchus; species Oncorhynchus tshawytscha. The sequence continues at coordinate 34,869,637 of NC_056434.1, read as the reverse complement.
GGTCGCTTGATACTCAGGGCACTTATGGATCACAGCCACAGCGTCTGTATACCCTGACCCACACCGCAGCCGTGTGTGTCTGTGTGTGTGTGTGTGTGTGTGCGTGTAACAGGGGCAGAAGATGGTAATGACAGCAGAGGGAGTGATTGTGTCCTCCCGTCCCCACTCCTGAGAGGTAGGAAGAAATGTGCCAAGCATGTGATCCATCAGGACATTGATTCCTAGAGAGGGAAGAAACTGAAAGAAAGAGAGAAGAACGAAAGAAAAATGTAGAAAGAGAGATGAAAGGTGACAGAGGAAAGAAACGGATTTAAAGCTGCATTCCTCTCACAGGATAACTACACTCTAAAACAATTAAATTTGTGACACGTTTATATCCTCAACGTAGTGTTTAAAAACCTCTACGGGATCAGTGTCCCTATTCCGGGACGGTTGTTGCTAACGTGCTCTAATGTGACTAGAATGACATTATAAGCAACAGCCAACTTTCCAGGACATAGACATGTCTTACATGTGCAGAAAACATAAATGATTGTTAATCTAGCTGCACTATCCAATTTACAATAGCTATTACAGTGGGGAAAAAAACATGCTATTGTTGAAGGAGAGTGCACAACAACAAAAAACTTTTACCATGGCAACTGGTTTGATACATTCACCTCGGGTAAATAATGTACTTAAATCCAGTCATTTTGCTCTGATTTGTCATCCTAAGGGCCCCAGAGATAAAATGTAGCATAGTTTTGTTAAATAAAATCTATTTTATATTCAAATGTTGGAACTGGGTTCTACAGTTTGAACCCCTGCTGTTTCTGGCCCCACACAGTTTCTGGCCACACCCCGCCCGGCCATCTAGATGTGTGAAGGTTAGTGTCTTTCCTGTAGGGAAGCTAATTATCCATCATGTATGACTTTCCTGGGAGTGTGTAAACTTACATTTTTATTACCATGTCATTTTTGTATGTCCTCTATAGTTATGTACTTGAAAATGTATCAATTGACCAATTCGGCACATTTGGGCAGACTTGATTCAAAATGTTGTGCAGTAATGTAACGCTTCACTTGATCAGTCTGAAAATGTGTACACACACTGCTGTCATCTGGTGGCCAAAATCTAAATTGCATTCAACTCCTATGTGACGTCATGGCTTTTTGCTTGCATTTCAAAGATGATCTAAAAAAGTATTTGAAAATGCATTTAATTTTTTTTATTTTAAATTTGACCTTTATTTAACCAGTCAAGTCAGTTAAGAACACATTCTTATTTTCAATGATGGCCTGGGAACAGTGGGTTAACTGCCTGTTCAGAGGCAGAACGACAGATTTGTACCTTGTCAGCTTGGGGGTTTGAACTAGCAACCTTCCGGTTGCTAGTCCAACACTCTAACCACTAGGCTACGCTACGCTGAAAATGCATGTTTTTTTGTTTGTATTATCTTTTACCAGATCTATTGTGTAATATTCTCCTACATTAATTTCACATTTCCACAAACATCAAAGTGTTTCCTTTCAAATGGTATCAGGAATATGCATATCCTTGAGCTACAGGCAGTTAGATTTGGGTATGTCATTTTAGGGCAGAAATGGAAAAAAAGGGTCTGATCCTTAAGAACCTATTAAACATTAGGCATTTCGATTTGCCATTAAGCGTTTTCATCTTTAACACAGGCATTTAGAATGCAAGATTAAACATGATAGTGAGCTCTTTCCAACCAGGAGAACATCTATTTAACCTAAGTGTTCAGATTTTAAACACTAGTGTTTAGTTTCCCATTATCGCTCAGAGTGAAAAAGACTTGAGAGGGTCCTCATTATCATATTTCCCAGCATTCTTTGTTAAAAGTTTGTTTTAATATCTATGTTTTCTCATGCACGTTGACTTACTAATCGATCTTATAATAAACAAAGACAAATAACTTACATTTTACTAAACTTATCCACCGTAGCAGTCGTTCAGGATGTGGGTGATAAACTAGTCCAATTGTTGGATATCTTCTCTCTGGCTGGATTCCTACAGGAATTACTAACCATCGTGTTGTGAATTGCAGGTCTGATGTGGCTCATCAGCCAGGATTTTTCAGACCACAATGTCAACTAGGGCATAACTAAAGACCTTATGAAATGAATAATATATGGTCATAAAAGCTTTACTTTTAATTGATACACATTCACTTAGACCAGTGGTCGCCAAAATAGTTTTGAATGGTCATCCAACTCGGAATTCCAAGTCGAAAACTTGGGAATCTTTCGAAAGCTCCGACTTTTCGACATGAAGACCACTGACGTCGTGATTTGTCCTCGTTGACCATCAGACGCAGGTACCATCAGTCCAGTAAAATAAAAAAGATAATTATTTCAATTAATGCTCAGTGCCTCACAAGTGCTAAAAAAAATGTCTAGTTTGTTATCACAGGTCAAGTTTTGAAATTTGATATGGTCTGATTAACAATATTTTGGCAGGCCAATCATTTTGGCAGGCCAATCATATATGCTGTGATAATCTATTAGGCCTACTGTCCAAACCTCGTTCCTACAAAACTGTTTGTGTGAGGTTAATGTAAAGAAAACCTCTGAGCAGTAGATTTCAGCTTGCTTTTTGATTGCAAAAGTGATCTTGACTCAGAAAGGGTTGATGACCACTGACTTAGACAGCCACTTGGTGAAGGCTTCTGATATAAGAGTTTTTTAATGCAACTACCGTATCTCTGTCACTAACAAATACAGTCATCTCTCACATTCACTAGAAAGGCATGCTGGGAAATATGCAACTATGGCTTTACACCCTACAGTAGTGTTTAAAACCAAATGCCTTGTGCTGAATAAATGTGTTTATGTATTTAAAAAGTATTACCACGAATAAACATGTTCTGGCGTTTACAATTTAAACACTGACACATTTTCATTGACATTCTAAATGCCTTGACACGTTAAAAAGTGTTACAGAAAAGTGTTTACGTATGTTCAGATCCTTAACACTTTATTTTACAGTGTACAGCTATTGCATCAATTCGATCTGTTTTACTGTTCTCTACTTTTTCTTTCCACTCAGCCCCTTACCCATAATTCCTTCACTCCACTCTTGCACTCTTTCAGGCAACTCTCTTCCCAAAACAGTCTTTCTCCCATAAAATCCTCCTTTCCTCTCCTTTCTGCTCCAGTGACTTTCCTGCTATCAGCTGATTACCAAACATGAAAAGGGTTTCCCAAATCCAAGACTTCTCATTGGTTACCACCATCTTCCCCTTCCTGCTCCAATCCACTCATCCTCCTCAGCCTCCTCTACATACCAAGAAATACAGAGAGAAGACACCCACGCCAAGGTTATATGCAGTATGATATAAAGTGACATGGGTCCTCTCCTGCTACAGTAAGTTCACAGTGATCAACTAGGGCTGTATATATTCAAATCCTCTAAAATCACTATGAAAGCAGGGTTGAGGAACTTTAGCAGTTATATTGAGACAGGCATGATGACCAGTGGTACAATTTAGGGGTACACTGAAGGCCTTATCTGTGGTGTGGTATGGCCGCATAGAGAGAGCTATCAAAGACACATAATGAACAACGCCAAATATATATGATATTAGGGTTAAATAAAGGTTAAATAAATAAAATAAAAATAGGCTAAGGATTCTAAATTGCAGGAGGATCTCCTACAATGTTGGACAGATTTTCTTAATTTTAGGCTCAAAAAGAAGCACATTGTCCTCCCAAATGGTATTATCCACTTTATATTCCTCTGTTTTGTATTTTTGTTTATTTTCCTGTTTTTTTGTGTTTGGAATGGCACGGTTACTATTGCATAATCCTGCCAATACTAGGCTATTGTGATGTCACCGAAGAAAGGAGTTTTCTAAATTCAAACCGTCATAATTATTTTATCATCATTTATCCCATGATGGCTTCATTCCTGCCCCCCTCTAGTCCTATAAAGGATCCCCGGCCCTTCTAAAATCATTCCTAGGGCTCTGTTTCCGGCTGGCATTAAGATAGTGCTAGTGTCAAACACACGTTAGTTTGCAATTTTGTCATTTAAAAACTGTCGCACTGCCATTTTCCAGCCCCAACACCAGGTTTAGCTATTTACTGGTTATATCAGCTCACTTGCATTCAGATGGGCGGGGTAGAAATGTTTGAGGTGTGTTCTTAAAAACATGATCCAAAGTGCTAATTTCAGGCAGCGCTGATAGGGAAACTTAAGACCAACCAAAAGCTGGTTTTAGCGGTATGGTTATGATATGAATTTTGACAGTGGAAACTCAGCTTATTCAGCCATGATGCACAGTGCCCATATGCGCATGGAACAAGAGTAGCCTAATGTGCTTTTGGTGCCTAAATACTTCGTTTTTAGAAACATAACAAATGTATGTTTTTCGTCATTTTGTTTTATTTGATTAAAAACCAAGCATAGCCTCCCCTACTCTCAATTAAGGCTTTTTTTGTCTGCCCAATGCAATTGAAAAGTAGTCAAGACTGCCGATAACGGGTTTGGCTCCTGAGACCCTTGGAAATAAATCTTAAGCCTCAAAGTTGATTTAAAATATAAAGGAGTAAAATATAAAGGAGTAAAATATAAAGGAGTAAAACAGTAAGCTGACATTCTCTTTTTATCTATGTATTGTGGACAGGCACATATTGTTTCTATGCAGGTCTCAGTTTGAACATGCATGAAACCCCCTCTATGATGTAGGCTACATGTCCATGCCCATCATGAAACCAGAGATGAGAACCTTTGTGAATACCGGTGAAGATTGTATTTAGAAGTATTTTCCGTTCCGTTTCATCCGTTTCATATGTTCAAAACCCAAGCCCTCCCTTAGGTCTATTATATTGAAGGCAGGTAGCCTCGTGGTTAGAGCGTTGGGCCAGTAACTGAAACGTTGCTAGATTGAATCCCAGAGCTGACAAGGTAAAAACATGTTGTTCTTCCCCTGAACAAGGCAGTTACCCCACTGTTCCTAGGCCGTCATTATAAATAAGAATTTGTCCTTAAGTGACTTGACTAGTTCAAGAAAAAAAAGCAATCTGTGTTTTTTTTAATCCTGGCAGTTTTATGATATCATTACATTTTACATGTATTTGTTGTTGTTGTTTTGTATTTTCTTTTCGAATTGCTTGTTTTTCATTTAATTTTAGTATAACCAAACTTATTAGAATGATTCACCTTCTTGGTTTTATGGCAACAGCATCTGTTTTATGGTGACAACGTCAGAGATGGCCATAAACAATAACTGGTAATGTTGCATAGTTTGGGGCTTTCAACTGGTTTTAACAACATAACGTCTTTGCTTTCATAATCAGTGTGTATAGTATTATTGCAAAATTCAGACTATTAATATAGTTTTTAATCTAAATGTAGGATGAAACAGCAACAGAGCACTTTCACATCAGTTTGGTGGATGCTAGCTTGTAACACATCACATCAGGTTTTCGCGGCACTATCAAAACCCTCCCTTATTCTGAAATCACGAACGAATTACAAATTAGCTAGCTAGCTACAGTATATATATTATGAATGAAGCTACAATAGGCTATTCAATTGGATGATTTTCCTTCACACAAAAGCTACGGAAAACAAAAATTGCACTTCAGGCTACACTGTCTCTCTCTCACACTTCAGATCTGTTACTACTGCCGACACCTTAGCTAGCTAGCTAGCTTAGCTTTCAACTGACAGTATGTACTGTCAAGGAAGTACAAGTGACACGATCAATAAGGAAGTGGTCAGAGGACGCAAATTCTAAGCTACAGGACTGTTTTACAAGCACAGACTCTAATATGTTCCGGGATTCTCCTGATGGCATTGGGGAGTACACCACATCAGTCACTGGCTTCATCAATAAGTGCATCGATGACATTGTCCCCACAGTGACCGTACGTACATACCCCAACCAGAAGCCATGGATTACAGGCAACATCCGCACTGAGCTAAACGGTAGAGCTGCCGCTTTCAAGAAGATGGGACTCTAACTCGGACGCTTATAAGTAATCCTGCTTTGCCCTCCGACGAACCATCAAACAGGCAAAGCGTCAACACAGGACTGAGATTGAATCATACTACACTGGCTCCGACGCTCGACGGATGTGGCAGGGCTTGTAAACTATTACAGACTACAAAGGGAAGCAGGGCCGCGAGCTGCCCAGTGACACAGAACTACCAGACGAGCAAAATAACGTCTATGCTCTCTTCGAGGCAAGTAACACTGAAGCATACATGAGAGCATCAGCTGTTCCGGACGACTGTGTGAAACAAGAAAATGGTGCCATCTGGTTTGCTTAATGTACGGAATTGGAAATGATTTATACTTATACTTTTGATACTTAAGTATATTTTAGCAATTACATTAACTTTAGACACTTAAGTATATTTAAAACCAAATACTTTTAGACTTTTACTCAAGTATGGAGACACACACAGAGAGAGAGAGAGAGAGAGAGAAAGGTCCTGAGAAGCACTCCACATACAGGCACACACTTACACACGTACACACACGCATGTACGCACACACATGCACACACACACACACAAACACACACACACGCAGCTGTATCTGCAGGCTGCTCATCAATCCACATTGAACTGCTCAATAGTGCTACAGTACTGTAGCTTTCCACTCCACACAGCAACCCATGACCTTAGACAAGGGTGGATGGTTACATAGAGAGGTTACATGTGAGAGGTTTGGTTTTGTTCTAGTGTTGGTTCTGATATCGAGAGATAGTACAGTGTATCTCTAGGAGTCAGAGGAGGAGAAGCATTACCATGATGCTCTACTGACAGTGATCTAGTGTGTTCAAGAATGATCCTGTTGACTCTACTCTGACTTATTAGATTACCACATCACTACGACGATGGGTCATCTGTCATCATCATCATCACAGGTCAGGACACTTGACCTCTCTCTGTCATAACATGCAAAAATCAACACATCTACAGTAGCTGATTGGATAGCAAGCCAGCCAACGAGCACACCACATCCCTGGTGCATGTAATGATGTACTGTATTTGACTTAGGGCTGTCAAACAATTAAACAAATTAATTATGATTAATCGCATGATTTTCTGTAGTTAATCGTGATTAATCAAAAATGTTTAATTAGCTAAAGTTTCTCCCGAAAGAAAGATTGAGTTACAAGCAGACTATGTTTTGACTGTAAGGGACGGAAACACTAATCTGTATCAGAAACAACATTCTGATACTCCCTCATCAATGTCCTTGAAGTTTAACACTTGCGTACACACTTGCGCGCGTGCGCGCACACACACACACACACACACACACACACACACATACACACACACACACACAGTTAAAGCTTCAGGCATTCTAAATGAGGAAAAAATTACTGTCTCTACGGACACAAAGAACAAAGAGCATTTAAACCTGTCCAACAATATTATGAATTCCACAGAAGACAATAACAACAGGTCAGCCAGGTCTGAGTTTATGTAACACAGCTATTAGATCTACCATAGGCTACTACATCATGAACTAGACAGAAGCTGCTACTATTAGAATCGGGATCATTTGTTTAAATATTTTGACCTGAGAACTACAGTGCCATCAGAAAGTATTCACATCCCTTGACTTTTTACACATTTTGTTGTGTAACAACCTGAATTTAAAACTGAAATGGCGCCGATAGCTTTTTATGTGTTATTTCTTACATTGCTAGCCCAGAAAATGTATTGTGTTATTACATACAGCTGAATAACTTTTGTATATCAGAGCGACGGTAACTCACCAGTATTACGACCAGGATTATGACTTTCCCGAATCGGATCCTTTCCTCGTACCACACAGGGCAAATGAACTGATTCCAGAGACCGATCCAAAACAACTCCAGCAGAGAAACGGTATTCGGAGTGGACTTCTAGTCCGACTCAGGAGGCGTGCACACCACCCATCCCTTCCGGTTATATTACTCGCTAATGTTCATTAAAGTTGATGAGCTCAGGGCGAGGATTTCCTTCTAGAGAGACATCAGTATTGTAACATACTCTGTTTCACGGAAACATGGCTCTCTAGGGTTATATCTCTCCGGGAAGAAGAAGGGCGGGGGTGTATGTTTCATGATTACTACTCATGGTGTGATTGTGATAACACACAGGAGCACAAGTCATTTTGTTCACCCGACATAGAATCCCTCTCAATCAAATGACGACCGTATTACCTCCCAAGATAATTATTTTTGGTTATAGTCAGTCGTGTATATTCCCCCTCAAGCCTATACCACGACGGCCCTCAAGAACTTCATGCTAACTGGAAACCACATATCCTGAGGATGCATTTTTTTTAGCTGGGGATTTTAACAAAGCAAATTTGAGGAAAACTTTACTGAAATTCTATCAACACATTGAATGTAGTACTCTTGCTGCTAAATCACTCGACCACTGCTATTCCAACTTCCGGGATGCCTACAAGGCCCTCCCCCGCCCTCCCTCAAAATCTGATCACAACTCCATTTTGCTCCTCCCGTCCTATAGGCAGAAACTCAAACCGGAAGTACCAGTGCTAAGGACTATTCAACCCTGGTCTGACCAATTGGAATCCTCCCTTCAAGATTTTTTAATCACGCGGACTGGGATATGCTCCGGGTAGCCTCCGAGAATAACAAAGACGAATACACCATCACGTTGACTGAGTTTATCAGGAAGTATATAGGAGATGTTGTACCCACTGTGACTTTTAAGGATAACTTTGAGGATAACACAGTGCCCCCGACGCGGCCCACTAACAAGGACTGTGAGCTCTCCTTCTCCGTGGCTGATGTGAGTAAGACATTTAAACATGTTTACCCTCGCAAGGCTGACGGCCCAGACGGCATCCATAGCCACATCCTCAGAGCATGCGCAGACCAGCTGGCTGGAGTGTTGACGGACATATTCAATCTCTCCCTATCCCAGTTTGCTGTCCCCACATGCTTCAATATGGCCACCATTGTTCCTATGCCAAAGAAAGCAAAGTTATCTGAACTAAATGACTATCAACCCGTAGCACTCACTTCTGTCATCATGTGCTTTGAGAGACTAGTCAAGGATCATATCACCTCTCCCTTACCTGACACCCTAGACCCACTTCAATTTGCTTACCGCCTCAATAGATCCACAGACGATGCAATCGCCATCGCACTGCACACTGCCCTATCCCAAATGGACAAGAAGAATACCTATGTAAGAATTCTGTTCATTGACTACAGCTCAGCATTCAACACCATAGTACCCTCCAAGCTCATCATTAAACTCGAGGCCGTGGATCTGAACCCCGCCCTGTGCAACTGGGTCCTGGATTTCCTGACGGGGCACCCCCAGGTGGTGAAGGTAGGAAACAACACCTCCACTTCGCTGATCCTCAATGCTGGGGCTCCACAAGGGTGCGTTCCCCTCCTGTACTCCCTGTTCACCCATGACCGCGTGGCCACGCATGCCTCCAACTCAAGCATCAAGTTTGGGACACAACAGTAGTAGGCCTGATTACCAACAATGACAAGACAGCCTACAGGGAGGAGGTGAGGACCTGGGTGCGTGGTGCCTGGAAAATAACCTCTCACTCAACGTCAAAAAAACAAAGAAGCTGATCGTGGACTTCCGGAAACAGCAGAGGGAGCACCCCCCTATCCACATTGACGGGACTACAGTGGAGAAGGTGGAAAGCTTCAAGTTCCTCTGTGTACACATCACTGACAAACTGAAATGGTTCACCCACACAGACAGTGTGGTGAAGAAGGCGCAACAGCGTCTCTTCAACCTCAGGAGGCTGAAGAAATTTGGCTTGTCACCTAAAACCCTCATAAACTTTTACAGATGCACAATTGAGGTCATTCTGTCAGGCTGTTTCAATGCCTGGTACGGCAACTGCACTGCCCGCAACTGCAGGGCTCTCCAGAGGATGGTGTGGTCTACCCAATGCATCACTGGGGGCAAACTACCTGCAGTTGCATCAACCTAGGGTGGTTGTGGTCAAGGCGACCACAACCACCCTAGCCACTGCCTGTTCATCATCCAGAAGACAGGTGCATCAAAGCTGTGACTGAGAGTCCATCCGACTCTTAAACAGCAATCACTAGCACATTAGAGGCTTGAAATCACTGGCCACTTTAATAATGGAACACTTGTCACTTTAATAATGTTCACATATTTTGCATTACCCATCTCACATGTACAGTATATACTGTATTCTATTCTATAGTACTATATCTTAGTCTTTGCCACGCTGACGTTGCTCATTCAAATTTTTATATATTCTTAATTCCATTCCTTTACTTGCATGTGTGTGTATTGAATGTACTGTTGTGAAATTGTTAGATATTACTTGTTAAATATTACTGCACTGTTGGAGCTAGAAACACAAGCATTTCGCTACACCCGCAATAACATCTGCTAAACACGTGTACATGACCAATAACATTTGATTTGATTTGATTCATTTGATAATACGATAATACCTGAGAAGCCGGTGTTTGGAGGAAAAACAGTGAGGGAAAATAGTATTTGATCCCCTGCTGATTTTGTACATTTGCTCACTGACAAAAAAATGACCAGTCTATAATTTTAATGGTAGGTTTATTTGAACGGTGTGAGACAGAATAACAACAACAAAATCTATAAAAACGCTTGTCAAAAATGTTATAAACTTTTTGCATTTTAATGAGGGAAATAAGTATTTCACCCCTCTGCAAAACATGACTTAGTACTTGGTAGCAAAACCCTTGTTGGCAATCTCAGAGGTCAGACGTTTCTCGTAGTTGGCCACCAGGTTTGCACACATCTCAGGAGGGATTTTGTCCCACTCCTCCTTGCAGATTTTCTCCAAGTCATTAAGGTTTTGAGGCTGACGTTTGGCAACTCATACCTTCAGCTCCCTCCACAGATTTTCTATGGGAATAAGGTCTGGAGACTGGCTAGGCCACTCCAGGACCTTAATGTGCTTCTTCTTGAGCCACTCCTTTGTTGCCTTGGCCGTGTGTTTTGAGTCATTGTCATGCTGGAATACCCATCCACGACCCATTTCCATGCCCTGGCTGAGGTCCCTTTGATGCGGTGAAGTTGTCCTGTCCCCTTAGCAGAAAAACACCCCCAAAGCATAATGTTTCCATCTCCATGTTTGACGGTGGGGATGGTGTTCTTTGGGTCATAGGCAACATTCCTCCTCCTCCAAACACGTTGAGTTGATGCCTAAGAACTCCATTTTGGTCTCATCTGACCACAACACTTTCACCCAGTTGTCCTCTGAATCATTCAAATGTTCATTGGCAAACTTCAGTCGGGCCTGTATATGTGCTTTCTTGAGCAGGGGGACCTTGCGGGCGCTGCAGAATTTCAGTCCTTCACGGCGCAGTGTGTTACCAATTGTTTTCTTGGTGACTATGGTCCCAGCTGCCTTGAGATCATTGACCAGATCCTCCCCTGTAGTTCTGGGCTGATTCCTCACCATTCTCATGATCATTGCAACTCCACGAGGTGAGATCTTGCATGGAGCCCCAGGCCGAGGGAGATTGACAGTTCTTTTGTGTTTCTTCCATTTGCGAATAATCACACCAACTGTTTTCACCTTCTTACCAAGCTGCTTGGCGATGGTCTTGTAGCCCATTCCAGCCTTGTGTAGGTCTAGAATCTTATCCCTGACATCATTGGAGAGCTCTTTGGTCTTGGCCATGGTGGAGAGTTTGGAATCTGATTGATTGATTGCTTCTGTGGACAGGTGTCTCTTATACAGGTAACAAACTGAGATTAGGAGGACTCCCTTTAAGAGTGTGCTCCTAATCTCAGCTCGTTACCTGTATAAAAGACACCTGGTGGCCAGAAATCTTTCTGATTGAGAGGGGGTCAAATACTTATTTCCCTCATTAAAATGCAAATTAATTTATAACATTTTTGACACACGTTTTTATGGATTTTTTTGTTTTTATTCTGATTTCACCATGAGGCCAACAGTTACAGAGTTTAAAAACTTCTTTGGGATCGGTGTCCCTTCTACGGGACAGTTGAGCTAACATAAGCTAATGCGATTAGCATGAGGTTGTAAATAACAAGAACATTTCCCAGGACATAGACTTATCTGATATTGGCAGAAAGCTTAAATTCTTGTTAATCTAACTGCACTGTCCAATTTACAGTAGCTATTACAGTGAAAGAATACCATGCTTTTGTTTGAGGAGAGTGCACAATTTTGAACATGAAAAGTTATTAATAAACATTTGGGCAGTCTTCATACAAAATGTTGAACATAAATACAATGGTTCATTGGATCAGTCTAAAACTTTGCACATACACTGATGCCCTCTATTGGCCAAAATCTAAATTGTACCTGGGCTGGAATAATACATTATGGCCTTTCTCTGGCATTTCAAAGACGATGGTACAAAAAAATACATAATAACGGTTGTTTTTTTCCTTGTATTATCTTTTTTCAGATTGATTGTGTTATATTCTACTACATTCCTTGCACATTTCCATAAACTTCAAAGTGTTTCCTTTCAAATGGTACCAAGGATATGCATATGAGCTATAGATTTGGGTATGTCATTTAAGGCAGAAATGGAAAAAAAAATCGTCCAATCCTTAAGAACTGCCATCCTTAATGGCTGTGATAAGAGAACACTGAGGATGGCTCAACAGCATTGTAGTTACTAGACAATATTAACCTAAATGACAAAGTGAAAAACTTGTACAGAATAAAAATAACAAAATAAAAATGTGGCAAAGAAAACTTTATGTCCTGAACACAAAGGCAAATCCAACACAACACATCACTGAGAACAACTCTTCATATTTTCAAGCATGATGGTGGCTGCATCATGTTATGGGTATGCTTGTCATTGGCAAGGACTAGGGAGTTTTTCATAATAAAAAGAAAAGGTATAGCGATAAGCACAGGCAAAATCCTAGAGGAAAACCTGTTTCAGTCTGCTTTTCACCAGAAACTGTGAGACAAATTCACGTTTCAGCAGGAAAATAACCTTAAACACAAGGCCAAATATACACTGCAGTCGCTTACCAAGACGGTATTGAATGCTTGAGTGGCCTAGCTACAGTTTTGACTTAAATTGGCTTGAAAATATATGGCAATATTTGAAAATTGCTGTCTAGCAATGATCAAAAACAAACTTGACGGATCTTGCAGTATTTAAAAAAGTATAATGTGCAAAAATTGTACAATCCAGGTGTGAAAATCTGAGACTTACCCAGAAAGGTACATAGAATCACTTTTGGCAGCGATTACAGCTAATATGTACTGTACTGACTCAGGGGTGAGAATACTTATTTAAATGAGATATTTCTGTATTTCTATGTTCAATGAATTTGCAAAACTTTCTAAAAACATGTTTTCACTTTGTTATGGAGTATTTTATGTAGATGGGTGAGAAAATGTTTGCATTCAGACTGTAACACAAGATAATGTGGAATAAGTCAAGGGGTATGAATAGTTTCTGAAGGCACTGTTCAACAAAACAGTAGCTAAATGGAATGGATGTCCTGTTATGATTAAAATCATTGTGGGAAGTTAAGAGTTAATGCAGTTAAGTTAGCTAACTTTAGCATAACTTGCTAGCTACTTCTGTACAAATGAGGAACTCACAACTTGAGAATTCAGTTTAAAAACATGCCTCTCTCAATATAATGTTAGAGGTTCCGCAACCCTAACCAGAAGTCATACTTTTGGTTCTCTTTTCTTGACAGTGTTGAAATATGTATTACTTTACTTCCGGAAATGTCCGTCAAAAAATGGGATGGTGAAAGGACAGATACAGTTTTAAAACACTGTATAGACTCAGTATAACCTTTACCAACTGACACCATTGAGAAGGATGAACTGAAAAGTACTGATGTTATGGAGAATATTTATGCTAATATTAGTGCTGAAACCGTAAAGGTTCTTCATGACCCCAACATTGAGACCCAGGATGTCACCTCCAGTGGTATGGCAGGAAGGCAACAATTTGGTAAGATAAAAAAACAGCACACACATCTTTCACAAACTGCTAAACTGTACCACAGTAAGCTGTAAATCATGTCTTTGATCCTCAGCAAAGAGTAACCACCTCAAAGGTGCTGTTGTGTGTCTGGGGCTGCTGTGTGTTCTTTTACTGACTGGGATCATAGGCCTTTGTGCCCACTGTGAGTTTACCCAGTTTTATATCATTGATAGTCAGGTTGTTTTAGTGTGATTATTTTGGTCATTGCTTTTTATGTTTCTTTGCAGACAACAGAGTGGCAAGTGACTTTGAGGAGGAGCAGACTAAGCTATTGACAGAGACAGACCAGCTGATGGGGGAGATAGTTAACCTTCAAAATAAATTAGTGTTTATGGGTGAGGGAGTTATCCTTATCTGACCACACCATTTGGACTGGCTGGAATTCAATCACACACACCATAACAATCACAAATATTATTGTCATTATTAGTGTTATTGGGTTCATGGGTTTATGAGTATGAAGCTGCTGCTTGAACATGTGTTCTCCTTTGCTCTTCAACAGAGCATCATTTTAAAATGGGATGGCATCATTTTGGATCCAGTTTTTACCTCTTCTCCACTGTGGAGAAGACTTGGGAGCAGAGCAAACAGGACTGTGTAGGGAGTGGAGCCGACCTGGTGATCATAGAAGGCAGAGAGGAACAGGTGAGAGAGAGAGAGAGAGAGAGAGAGAGAGAGAGAGAGAGAGAGAGAGAGAGAGAGAGAGAGAGAGAGAGAGAGAGAGAGAGAGAGAGAGAGGTAAATGGATAGTGGCGGTAGTAGCAGCAGTAGAAATGGTGTTGTAGTTATTGGTAGCTGTTTTGGTGATTTATTTTTCTTTAACTGTTATTTCCAGCATTATCCACTAGGTTTGCTTCAGGTAGAAAATTCTAGGAAATGTTCTTTAATCAATCAATCAATCGCCAGGGAAGGCGTAGCTCTACACATTTTAATTTCACATAGCCTATTACTTGGCAGGGAATACTATTTGTAGATCAGTGATTCTACACATCACTGTGTGGGTAGCCCCAACCGAGACTTGAACCCAGGTCTAGTGACTTTCAAGGCTTAGGGGATCCCCCCCACCAAACACTCAAGCTTGTGTAATTTAACATGTCCTAGGATTTTATACCTGCAGCAACCCTAGTGGATAATGATGGAAATATTGATGAAAGAAAAAACCCAGAAAACAACTGGCCCTAGTTATTGATGAAGGATTCATTGAGTTTTGTTGACATTAAATGTCTGTGCCAATATTTTAGAATTTTATCAATGGATTCAATGGGATGTTCTGGATTGGTCTGTCTGACAGAGAGACAGAGGGGTCATGGAAATGGGTGGATGGAACACCACTGACCATAGAGTAAGACATTTAAATATTCTAATGTCCCATAATAACTGTATTTCATTTAAAGCCACAGGCCTCAATTTCTTTACATTACATTCCATTTACTTTGTGTTTGTAAACTGGGTCTTGATTGGTTACAGGTACTGGAAGAGTGGAGAGCCTAACAGTTACGGCGGTGAAGAGGACTGTGCTGAGAGAAGCTTAATTTATTCTAACACAAATCAGAGCTGGAATGATGTAGCATGTGGTCAACTGAAGTTAGGGATCTGTGAGAAAGTGGCTTATCCGTAACTCAAACTGCACATATAACTGCATTCAAACTGCATTCTTTTCTTTTAATTTTTCATGAACCATCAAGTAATATACTGTATATGCTTTTTTACAACTCCTGCTCGGACTATTGCATACAATTATTAGATTATCATTTCAATTATAATTTTGATTAATTATATTTCCCCATTGTTTAAATAAATATAAATATATATATCAATGCCTAATTAGCTTAGTGCAACTGCTATTACCCTATAATAACCCCAACATGTTATTTTACTTTGTTTTGTTGTCATTTGAGTCTTTTTATATCTAATACCAAAAGTATGGATGTATGACTCCTCCACTTGTTTCCAGGTTTCCAAATAAATGAAGAATACACACCTGAATCATTCCACGGTATCACATACAATGCTTTCTTACATGTCTAAACTCTTTGAATCAAAACGTTTTAAAACAACCAGCAAATCCCTTACAGCAGGAGAATGGCCCTCCACCAGAGGAAACAGAGAAGAAGAGAAGGTTTCTCCCGTTCTGTTCCTACATTAGCTTAAATCATCAGTGTGGCTGTAGGGTTAGAAGCAACCGGGGGGGTGTGGACAATAATGAAGTGTGGAGCTAAGTAACTGTGGAGTCCCTGCCAAGGCCTAATTACACATTCATCCGCTGGCATATATCACAGTTACAGAATGTCAACAGGCTGCCATGACTCACAGCTGGCACTACAGGGTTTACGGATCAGCCCTGTGAGTGTGTGTGTGTGTGTTTATTTGTTTGCGTGTGTGTTTGTGTGTGTGAGTAAGTGTGTGCATGCTTGTGTTGTTCCTGGCCTGAGGATATGGCCCCTGAGTTTTGATTATGTACTAGTGGCTATGATACCCAGAGGTGGTGGAGGAAACACCACCCTGGTAGAATAACACACTATTTACACATAGTCCCTGGTAGTGAAACGCATCAACACAGTAATACCCTACCACAGGTCTCATACAGAGATTGCTTGGCCTCTAGGAATATGGGTAATGTACAGTAGGCTCTGATCTCTGCTATAGAGGGCCAATGGGGGAATAATGACATGGCCTCACTGCCCTGTACTGTCTACTCTTGCAGAAACAATACTGGAGGGCTCAGAAACAGATTCATTTTACAATGGGAAGTCAAATAATATTTTGTAAGGGGGTGGTGGAGAGAGAGAGCGAGAGAGAGAGAGAGAGAGAGAGAGAGAGAAATTGTTCATAGCTGCATCTCCTCATCTGCACCATGTTTCTCACCATTTAGTCTGGTTAATTGAACGCTCCTTCTAAGAAGATTATCCTCCTGCAACATGTACTTTTAGGGTCAGTGGCTACGTCAGGCCAATTAACTATTTGTCAAATACATAAGGCACTCATCTAATCTCCTTTTACTGGAGTTGATCATCTTGTAAAAGTCCAGATGGCTGATAAGATCTATCCCCTTTCTGTAGACAGAGATATGGAGCTTATATTATGTAGACACAGATACAGTGCCTTTGGAAAGTATTCAGACCCCTTGACTTTTTCCACATTTTGTTACGTTACAGCCTCATTCTAACATTTATTAAATTGTTAGTTTTCCTCATCAATCTACACACACATCGTGCTTTACCGTCAGGATGGTGCCAGGTTTCCTCCGGATGTGATGCTTGGCATTCAGGCCAAAGAGTTCAATCTTGGTTTCATCATACCAGAGATTCTTGTTTCTCATGGGCTGAGAGTCTTTAGGTGCCTTTTTGCAAACTCCAAGCAGGCAGTCATGTCGCTTCTACTGAGGACTGGCTTCCGTCTGGCCACTCTACCATAAAGGCCTGATTGGTGGATTGCTGCAGAGATGGTTGTCTTCTGGAAGGTTCTCCCATCGCCCCAGAGGATCTCTAGACCTCTGTCAGAGTGACCATTAGGTTCTTGGTCACCTCCCTGACCAAGGCCCTTCTCCCCCTCATTGCTTAGTTTGGTCGGGCGGCCAGCTCTAGGAAGAGTCTTGGTGGTTCAAAACATCTTCCATTTGAAGGTTCTTGGGGGACCTTTAAAGCTGCAGAAATGTGTTGATACCCTTCCCCAGACACAATCCTGTCTCTGAGCTCTACGGACAAATCCTTCGACCTCATGTTTTTTTCTCTGAGATGCACTGTCAACTGTGGGACCTTAAATAGACATGTGTTTCTTTCCAAATCATGTCCAATCAATTGAATTTACCACCGGTGGACTCCATCAAGTTGTAGAAACACCTGAAGGATGAGCATTGGAAACAGGATGCACCTGAGCTCAATTTCGAGTCTCATAGCAAAGGGGCTGAATACTTCTGTAAATAAGGTATTTCTGTTTTTATAAATTAGAAGAGAACAAAATCAGTTTTCGCTTTGTCATAATGGGATATTGTGTGTAGATTGCTGAGGATTTTCTGTTATTTAATCAATTTTCGAATAAGGCTGTAATGTATCAAAATGTGGAAAAGGTCAAGGGGTCTGAATACTTTACGAATGCACTGTATAGAGGTAAAATGATGTGGATAACAATGTAGAGCTTATATTATGTAGACAGCGTTATAGAGCTAACATTACCACAGAGACATGGTGTCACGGCTGTTTGAAGGAGAGGACCAGGGTGCAGCATGGTGAGCGTACAGTATCTTTTAATGATCCAAATGACGCTGACAAAACAATAAAAACAATACAAAAACAAACCGTGAAGCTCAAAGGCAAAGTGCCATGAAGAAAGTCAACTTCCCACCAAGACAGGTGGGAAAAAAGGCACCTAAGTATGGTTCCCAATCAGAGACAACGATAGACAGCTGTCCCTGATTGAGAACCATACCCGGCCAAAACATAGAGATAGAAAATCATAGAAACACAACACATAGAAATGCCCACCCCAACTCACGCCCTGATCAAACCAAAATAGAGACATAAAAAGGATCTCCAAGGTCAGGGCATGACACATAGAGCTTTATTATGCAGATAGAGTTATAGAGCTAACATTACCACAGAGATATAGAGCAAACATTACCACAGAGACATAGAGCTTATATTATGTAGACAGAGTTATAGAGCTAACATTACCACAGAGATATAGAGCTTTTATTATATAGATAAAGATATAGAGGCAATATTATGTATAGTTTTAGATGTTACATGTAGTTTTAGATTCTTACTGAGGCTCAGTTAATGGCCAAGGCTGATTTCATAAACCTGGAGCTTAATATCCAAATTCATGTATTTTACTAATTGATCCATGTCAGTTTGGTTTACTGTGCATTTCAACAAAGTCAATCTAAGGTAATCTGCTACAACTCTACATTGGCTTTTGACAGTAGTTTACATTTAATAACACATATTTAAAACACACCTGTAATTAGATGAACATTCAGCTAACTTTCCGTCTAGAACGTTAGGACATGCTCCACCAGTGACAGAACGTCAAGAGGTCGTCAGATTTCCTCCTAATTAGACCTCACACACACTGAGCTGTCAACTGTGTCTGTCCATTAGCCTGGGACAGGTAGTCACAGACAAGGGCCTTGGATGAGTAGGATATGAACTTTGATTGTATAGTGCATTAACTGAATTTCTGAACAATTTCATAAGTAACTATGTAAGTTCTTCTTTTTGGGACTGCATTATGTGGTGAGTAGTGCTCTGATCATTTTCAAAGTCATTCCAAATTAAAAAGCAGGTTGTTTCCCTCATACAAAGTCAGAATGTATGGTCCTCAATGTGATTTCGGTTCCTCAGTATTTTAGGGACTCTGCTCTTGGCCTTGCAAAATAACAGCTACTTTTGATGTCCCCTCTTTCTGTCTCTCTCTCTGTCTTGTCACTGTTGTTTATTTGCAGGTCGTTGGGAGGCATCAGAAGGGATGAGTGAGATGCGAACAAGGAGGAGGAGCAACCAGCCAACCAGGAGAAGAGGAGGGCCGTTCTGTCCCTTCAGCTGGATGAGATGAGCAGATGTCGGTGAGACGATCACACAGGAAAACCCCTGGGGGGAGGGATGGAGGGGGGAGGTTAGTGAGAGAGGAGAGGGAGGGGATGGAGACAGAGCAGTTGGTGGGGGTAGAGTAGTGGGATGAGGGGCAAAAAGAGGAGAGGAAAGAGGAAGAAGAGCTGGAGAGAGAGAGAGAGAGAGAGAGAGAGACAGGTGGAGTTGATAAGGCTAGAATCTTGCTGGTCCTCCAGCTCACACCATATCATTCTTAATTTGAGTCATGTCTCTGTCTGTCCGCCTGATGTTCCCCTCCCAAAACCCTCACTCCTCTCTACCTCTCTTGCCTCTCTCTTTCAGTGAAGACCCACATAGATTAGATCTGTGCTGACAGGTTCGGGCAGCGTGCGTACCGTCTGACTGACTGCTCTTTTTGACTTGTGCGGTCTTTTGTGTGTGCAGCCGAGCGTCTCTCCCTGCCTGGCGTCTGAGGGTTTCATCTATGTGGCAGGTCTGTCATACCGCTGTGCCCACCATGTCAGATCAGTGCCAGTCCCAGCCAAATGGCAGCGCCTAACAAGAGCTCGCCTTCTGACTCCTGTGTGTGTGTGTGTGTGTGTGTGTGTGTGTGTGTGTGTGTGTGTGTGTGTGTGTGTGTGTGTGTGTGTGTGTAAGGGGGTTGTTTGTGTGTGTATGATGCCTCGACATGACAGGAAATATTCACACATCTGGCAAGCTGGCAAGCCACCTGACTGATGCAGACGGAGAGTGGCACTAAAGAGTAGACAAAGGAGCACTGAGGACTGGGAGAAAAATAACTGCTTTAAACTGTGGCTTCAGAGAGACAGAAACAGGAACACAACTTCACGGTTTCCTGAAAGAGGAACACAGACAGACAGACGAACAAAAATGAACTAAGAGGAACACAGTCATTGACCTCTCTCTCTATGGATCTTTAGCAGAGCTGGCAGCCATATGACTCAGATCAGAGCCAATGCAAAGAATTCAAGTCCAACACAGTTTCAACCAAAATACTTGACACAGCAAATGCCTTACCTCACAACAACCTTCTCATAACTCCACATAAACATACAGGAAGAAGAGGTCTCTCCTCTGACTCAACACTCCCTCTACATTAACTTTAGCCCAGAGCTGAAGGTTATATCTACAGTAATATACCATAATAGTTTATGGCTGATGAAGGATTGGTCTGATGCATTCTCTGAGATGTTGTCATGTCCTATAGAGGGACCAGAGGTTGACCACCTCACCACTTTAGACTCATAAGGGGGATTAAAAACTATCTGCCTCTACCTCTCTCTCTCTCTCTCTCTCTCTCTCTCTCTCTCTCACACACACTCTCTCACACACACACACACACACACACACACACACACACACACAGACACACACACACAGTGGGTTAGAACCCACTTCATGAGAAAAACATGTAGACAGAGTGAGACAGAAACAGAGACAGAAAAAGACAGACAGAGAAATGGACACACAAACCAAATAGACATAGAACACACTAAAGACAAATAAAAATTGACATACCAAGTAGAGTCTGGCTCAAAATATTCAAATCTAAAATTGAACCAATTGCCCTATATAGAAGTGAAGTGTGGGGTCAATCAACATTTTTAAAAATGGGACAAACCTCCAATTGAAATCCTGCAAGCATATTCTTAGAGTACAGAGAAAGCCCCAAATTTAGGCCAATATCAATTACTAATTAATATCCAAAAAGTAGACATCAAATTCTATAACCACTTCAAAGCAATCAACCCCTACTCATACCACTATAAAGCCCTGAAATGACAAGAGATGAACATAGAGAAAAGTTCCCTTGTTCAGCCAGTCCTGAAGTTCATTAACCACTACCAACACAACAAAGCCTCAGGACAGCACTCTGACAATCTGGCCCAAAGAAATTATAACAAACAAAAATAAAATTAGATTACCTATTGGGGAAACATAATATAAAATCTCAAGGTTAACTTGAATGCTATTTGGACCTAAACAGACAGTACATGGTGGCAGACTAGCTGTAGAAAGAAACAGAGGAAAATTGTACAATGTGCATAGCCTTGCTACTGAGAGAGGCCGCCAGGCAGTCCTGGCTCTCGAGAAGACAGGCTATGTGCCCACTGCCCACAAAAAGAGGTGGAAACTGAGCTGCACTTCCTAACCTCCTATCAAATGTACGATGATAAAAGATACACATATTTCCCTCAGATTACAAGGACCTAAAAAGTATTTTAAAATCGGTAAGCTTGCGTATCTGTTTGGTGAAATACAGTTAATTCGGAAAGTATTCAGACCTCTTGACTTTTTCCACATTTTCTTAGGTTACAGCCTTATTCTAAAATGGATTCAATTACTATTTCCCCTCATCAATCTACACACAATACCCCATTATGACAAAGCGAAAACAGTTTTTTAGACATTTTTACAAATTTATTAAAAATATAATCCAGAAATACCTTATTTACATAAGTATTCAGACCATTTGCTATGAGACTTAAAATTGAGCTAAGGTGCATCCTGTTTCCATTCATCATCCTTGAGATATTTCTACAACTTGATTGGAGTCCACCTGTGGTAAGTTCAATTGATTGGACATGATTTGGAAAGACACACCTGTCTATATAAGATCCCACAGTTGACAGTGCATGTCAGAGCTAAAACCAAGCCATGAAGTCGAAAAAATTGTCCGTAGAGCTCCGAGACAGGATTGTGTCGAGGAACAGATCTGAGGAAGGATACCAAAACATTTCTACAGTATTGAAGGTCCCCAAGAACACAGTGGCCTCCATCATTCTTAAATGGAAAAAGTTTGGAACCACCAAGACTCTTCCTAGAGCTGGCTGCCATGTAAACTAAGCAGTCGGGGAAGAGGGACCTTGGTCAGGGAGGTGACCAAGACCCTGATGGTCACTCTGATAGAGCTTCAGAGTTCCTCTGTGGAGATGGGAGAACCTTCCAGAAGGACAACCATCTCTGCAGCACTCCACCAATCAGGTCTGTATGTTAGAGTGGCCAGACGGAAGCCACTCCTCAGTAAAAGACATGACAGCCCGCTTGGAGTTTGCCAAAAGGCACCTGAAGGACTCTCAGACCATGAGAAACAAGATTCTCTGGTATGTTGAAACCAAGACTGAACTATTTGGCATGGATGCCAAGCATTACGTCTAGAGTAAACCTGGCACCATCCCTACGGTGAAACATAATCCTGTGGGAATGATTTTCAGCAGCAGGGACTGGAAGATTGGACTTGCAGCGTTATTCCCAAGAAGACTCGAGGATGTAACTGCTGCCAAAGGTGTGCCATGGAAATTCTTACACAGGGACACTTGAAGTCTATCTTAAATGAATCATTGTTTATTGTCAGTGTGCTGGAGAGGTTCCAACAAACTTGATGCACCATAGTGAACATCTGTCAGGAGCTCTCTCGGGGCAGTCCCGTTAGTTCAAATCAAGTTGATTTATTCAAATCAAATGTATTTATATATACCTTCGTACATCAGCTGATATCTCAAAGTGCTGTACAGAAACCCAGCCTAAAACCCCAAACAGCAAGCAATGCAGGTGTAGAAGCACGGTGGCTAGGAAAAACTCCCTAGAAAGGCCAAAACCTAGGAAGAAACCTAGAGAGGAACCAGGCTATGTGGGGTGGACAGTCCTCTTCTGGCTGTGCCAACATAAAGTTTAAAAGAAGCACCAACATAAAACCTTCCATCACGTTCCATCTTCTTATCACTTGTGTGATAATAATCATTACATTTTAATGTAAGCATTTACATTTTAGCTTCTATATCAAAATGTTCTATACTCCTATTAAAGTAAGGGAAATCAACAAAGAAAAAAACAGACACTTCATAATTTCAAACCCTTCATTCTGGGTTATACAATCTAATTAGTTTGGTAATACTATAATCATAATATTTGGTCCTGCCGTACATACCTACACGTAAACTACGGTCACAAGACGCAGGCCTCCTAATTGTCCCTAGAATTTCTAAGCAAACAGCTGGAGGCAGGGCTTTCTCCTATAGAGCTCCATTTTTATGGAACGGTCTGCCTACCCATGTCAGAGACGCAAACTCGGTCTCAACCTTTAAGTCCTTACTGAAGACTTATCTCTTCAGTGGGTGATATGATTGAGTGTAGTCTGGCCCAGGAGTGGGAAGGTGAACGGAAAGGCTCTGGAGCAACGAACCGCCCTTGCTGTCTCTGCCTGGCCGGTTCCCCTCTTCCCACTGGGATTCTCTGCCTCTAACCCTATTACAGGGGCTGAGTCACTGGCTTACTGGGGCTCTCTCATGCCGTCCCTGGAGGGGGTGCGTCACCTGAGTGGGTTGATTCACTCATGTGGTCATCCTGTCTGGGTTGGCGCCCCCCCTTGAGTTGTGCCATGGCGGAGATATTTGTGGGCTATACTCAGCCTTGTCTCAGGATGGTAAGTTGGTGGTTGAAGATATCCCTCTAGTGGTGTGGGGGCTGTGCTTTGGCAAAGTGGGTGGGGTTATATCCTTCCTGTTTGGCCCTGTATGGGGGTGTCCTCGGATGGGGCCACAGTGTCTCCTGAACCCTCCTGTCTCAGCCTCCAGTATTTATGCTGCAGTAGTTAATGTGTCGGGGGCTAGGGTCAGTTTGTTATATCTGGAGTACCTCTCCTGTCCTATTCGGTGTCCTGTGTGAATCTAAGTGTGCGTTCTCTAATTCTCTCTCTTCTCTCTCTCTCTCTCTCTCTCTCTCGGAGGACCTGAGCCCTAGGACCATGCCCCAGGACTACCTGACATGATGACTCCTTGCTGTCCCCAGTCCACCTGGCCGTGCTGCTGCTCCAGTTTCAACTGTTCTGCTTTATTATTATTTGACCATGCTGGTCATTTATGAACATTTGAACATCTTGGCCATGTTCTGTTATAATCTCCACCCGGCACAGCCAGAAGAGGACTGGCCACCCCACATAGCCTGGTTCCTCTCTAGGTTTCTTCCTAGGTTTTGGCCTTTCTAGGGAGTTTTTCCTAGCCACCGTGCTTCTACACCTGCATTGCTTGCTGTTTGGGGTTTTAGGCTGGGTTTCTGTACAGCACTTTGAGATATCAGCTGATGTACGAAGGGCTATATAAATACATTTGATTTGATTTGAATAAAGGTTATACTTCTATTAACACACGCTGCAGCCCATTTGGCAATTTGGGATCCCCAACTTCCAAACAGGGATTCCAACCAAGATACAGACGCTCACTCTAGTTGTGGGGAATTATTCTTAGCAACAGTGGCAATGTATTTGGCAAGATCAGTCATATTAGAAGAGTGATCTGGGACAAAAGTTCAAAATTCATCGCCAATGATTGCACAAGTGTCGTGAAGAGGGCATGACAAAACCTTCTCCCCCTCAGGAGACTGAAAAGATTTGTCATGGATCCCCAGATCCTCAAAAAGTTCTACAGCTGCACCATCGAGAGCATCCTGACCGGTTACATCACTGCCTGGTATGGTAACTGCTTGGCATCTGACCGTAAGGCGCTACAGAGGGTGGTGCATACGGCCCAGTACATTACTGGGGCCAAGCTTCCTGCAATCCAGGACCTACATAATAGGCGGTGTCAGAGGAAAGCCCATAAAATTGTTAGAGACTCCAGTCATCCAAGTCAGAGACGGTTTTCTCTGCTACCGCACGGCAAGCAGAACTGGAGTGCCAAGTCTAGGACAAAAAGGCTCCTTAACAGCTTCTACCCCCAACCCATAAGACTGCTGAACAATTAATCAAATGGCCACCGGACTATTACGTTGACTCCACCCACCCCTCCATTTGTTTTGTACACTGCTGCTACTCGCTGTTTATTATCTATGCATAGTCACTTCACCCCTGCCTACATGTACAAATGACCTTAAACCCGTACACCTGCACACTGACTCGGTACTGGTACCCCCTGTATATAGACTCCTTACTGTTATGTTATTGTGTTAATTTTTATTATTTTTACTTTAGTTTATTTGGTAAATATTTTCTTAACTCTTCTTGATCTGCACTGTTGGTTAAGGGGTTTAAGTAAGCATTTCACGGTAAGGTCTACACTTGTTGTATTTGGCGCATGTGACAAATAAAGTTTGATTTGAAGTGCCCCCTTGACCTGCCAAAAGACAGTCAAGAGCCTCTCTGTTTTGCAGAGCCAATTTGCACAATTATTTTTGCATTACCAATTTTCTCTACGTTTCTAGAGATCTCCCGAATTTGGTCTTGGGCAAATGCATATTGACTTTCACAGCGATGAGAGAGAGCATGTGTTATAACAGTTTCACACCAATCTTGATAAGAATGAGATTGGGGCAAGATTAGCCCAAGCTACAATCTAGTGGCTCTCCTCACAATTTAGGGGCATAGCTCTGTCCCTAGAAGCCTTTCCAAATCGTAATTATAACTATTGATCAATTATCCAACCCAAATTTAGAAACTCCATCCTTAAGACTAGGGGGCACTATTTTTACATCCGGATGGAAAGTGTGCCCAAAGTAAACTGCCTGCTACTCAGACCCAGAAGCCAGGATATGCATGTAATTGGTCGATTTGGATAGAAAACACTCTAAAGTTTCTAAAACTGTTACAATGATGTCTGTGAGTATAACAGAACTTATTTGGCAGGAGAAACCTCAAGGACAAACCATCCAGTAATGATTTTTTTTAAAGTCACTCTCTTTTCAATGGGTTTTCTATGTGGATCTAGATTGCAGTTCCTATTGCTTCCACTAGATGTCAACAGTCTTTAGAAATTGGTTGATGTTTTTCCTTTGAGAAATTAAGAAGTAGGGCTGTTAACGGGATTGCGCGCAAAGGGATCACTAAGAAGTTAATGCTCCACGTTGGTTCTATCACTTTAATTTAAGAACCTCAATTTAGCACACACCGACACTGGCAGAATGTACATTTACATTGACAATATATACAATATATACATCTTATATTTCTAGTAATAACTTTCTAGTAATCACTTGTGGTAATGACAGATTGGTATCTCAATGCATTCTTAGTCTAATTACTATACATTTCACAGTGTGCAGACCTCCACAATCAACCTGATACCCCAAATAACCATTTTGGATAAGCCTAAATCAATTACGGGCACGGTTGACCACCCCCCTCCATCCCAGCACTCATTCTTCTTGCGTTTCTTCATGTTCTTCTTCAGATAGTGTTTCAGTTCATCCTCCCAATGGCAAATGTTCAATGTGGATGGCCCTTAATAATGTCTCTCACCTGAGCCGCCTCTGTCCTTTACAGTGCATTATGTCTTGTCCATTTTTCTACCATTACACCAACAAGTTTGGACGGGATCTCTCTCCATGCTCACTCCACGTGGACTCATGTTGCACTCCTGAAAGAACAGGCATGAGAGAAAAAGCATAGCTTCGACTGATAGCTTCGACTGGATGCTGTGTACAGGTTGCTGGCTCAGACTCAGGTCTCATGGTAGAAGTGGTGAAAGACCATAGTGAACGCCATTGTTGGCCGTTGCTTTAGCCAGTTAGGGGGGGTTGAGGTTCACACTGTTCTTGGTTAAATGATCCCTTCCGTGCATCTGGACACCATCTGTGGTCACCTTCGCCATAACCTTGAGAGAAGACAACAGTTTAGATTCGGTTATTTCTGATTCAGGAAATCCAGACAAATGATTTACTGTATGACAAATTATTAATACTACCAATATTCTTAATACAGATTTCTAAGACACATGTCTAAGAGATTAACAACACACAGTTGAAAGCAAAGGACACCAATAATAAGAAGAGACTTGCTTGGGCCTAGAAACACGAGCAATGGACATTAGACTGTTGGAAATCTGTCCTTTGGTCTGATGAGTCCAAATTTGAGATTTCTGGTTCCAACCGTCGTGTCTTTGTGAGATGCAGAGTAGGTGAATGGATGATCTCTGTATGTGTGGTTCCCATCGTGAAGCATGGAGGAGGAGGTGTGATGGTGTGGGGGTGCTTTGCTGGTGACACTGTCTGTGATTTATTTATAATTCAAGGCAGACTTAACCAGCATGGTTACGACAGCATTCTGCAGTGATACGCCATCCTATCTGGTTTGCGCTTAGTGGGACTATGATTTGTTTTTCAACAGGACAATGACCCAAACCACCTCCAAAGTGTGTGAGGGCTATTTAACCAAGAAGGAGTGTGATGGAGTGCTGCATCAGATGACCTGGTCTTTACAATCACCCAACCTCAACCCAATTGAGATGGTTTCGGATGAGTTGGACTGCAGAGTGTAAGAAAAGCAGCCAATAAGTGCTCAGCATGTGTGGGAACTCCTTCAAGACTGTTGGAAAAGCATTCCAGGTGAAGCTTGTTGAGAGAATGCCAAGAGTGTATAAAGCTGTCATCAGGGCAAAGGGTGGCTACTTTGAAGAATCTAAAATATGAAATAGATTTAGATTTGTTGAACACTTTTTTGGTTCCATATGTGTTATTTCATAGTTTTGATGTATTCACTATTATTCTACAATGTAGAAAATAGTAAAAATATAGAAGAAACATTGAATGAGTAGGTGTGTCCAAACGTTTGACTGGGACTGTGTATACATATAGTCAAATACAGCAGTTTGTAATCATCGCAGCAAAATGTGTGACCTGTTGCAATAAGAAAAGGGCAACCAGTGGCGCTGAAACACAAGTAAATGAAACCTATATTTGAATAATATCTGATTATTTATCTTCCCCTGCCATTTGTACTTCTACTATTCGCACATTGTAACTACACTGTACATGCAGTGGTTAATATTAATAGAAAATGTCAAAAGTCTTTCTCTTTTGAAACTTTTGTGTGTTTAATGTTAATTAACTGTTAATTTGTTATTCTTTATTTCACTTGCTTTGGCAATGCAAACATTGTTTCCCATGCCAATAAAGTCACTTTGAATTGAAAACCTAAAATGGTTTCTGGCTGTCACCATTTGAGAACACTTTGAAGAACCCCTTTTGGTTCCAGGTTGACCCTTTTGGTTCTAGGTAGAATCCTTTTGGGTTCCATGGAGAAACCATCCCACAGATGGTTCTACATGGAACCCAAAAGGGTTCTTTTTACCTGTAACCAAAAAGGGTTATACTATGGGGACAGCTGGGGAACCTTTTATCTGTAGATGCAGAGAAACAGACACTAGCCACTTAAATCTTTAAATTCTTCATTCACTTTCCCTCCCCATAACGAGACAGTCCCCATAGGGCTGTAATGAATAATCATTAGCTAAAGGTCCACAAATTATTGATGTAAAATAAGCAATGATATTTTTTGGAGGTTTCTCAATGTATTGCCATTAACAAGTAACTTGCAATCCAATAAATGTCAGTGTAGCTTTCAGTTAATTAAATGGCAGAATATTAGACTGTAATGCAGGGTGGCGTTTATATCTCAATTTCCACAGAACACAATTTATAGCCTGGACTTTATTTGAAGGGAACCACAAATAATGGCAGTTAAGACATCGGGGGATGGACAGGAGATCACATTAATGAAATTAGATAGGGCAGAGCGGTGATATACACAGCACTCACACTGGGCAGACTCGGGTGCATGGGTGGTGGATGGATGGACACAAATGCACACACATCTAGAGAAAGGCAAGCTCAACGACCGCATGCTGCCGTGGCATGCTCAGCTGCTCATGGGATGGAGCTTGGCTCATATTGTATATGGGTTGGCTTGTATTGGTATTGTGTGTGTGTTTGTGCGGCAGGATGCCATGGCTGGGCCTAAATTGGTGACCAGGGAGCATCCCTCTCTCTCCTCCTCTCTCCCCTCTACCTCTTCTCCTCCCTCTTCTTCTGTATCCTTTGGTTGGTTGTAGAGTGTGAGGACCTGTCACCTCATCAGGGAAACTTTCCCTATCTTGAGAACTTCTACACACACACACACACACACACACACACACACACACACACCCCTAATCCCCCTGGTAAGAGGGAGGTGTCACTTGAGGAGGCAGCTGCAGTCGTCTGGGTGACGGCTCTCCTCAAATCAGAAACGCTCGTACCTGTCAACAGCAACCAGGCCCCCAGGCTACCACACACACACACACACACACACACACACACACACACACACACACACACACACACACACACACACACACACACACCAAACTCACCAGGGGATGGGAGAGACGAGGAATGAGTGAGGGATGTTTCAGTTGTAGTCTGAACAGTGTGGCTGATTTCTGTCCCGACAGTGAGACCCAATTATGAGCAGTGACAGTTTGGCTGTAGTTGGTAATGTAGGTTAAGAGAGAGAGTGTGTGTGTTTGGACATGTTTAACTATTCTTGTGGGTACCAGAGCTAGGTTTAGGTTTAGGGTTAGGGGTTAGGGAAAAATACAATTTTGAAGGGGACTAAATTGTGTCCTCCCACAAGGTTAGCTAGCTGTACAAGACTGTGTGTGTGTGTGTGTGTGTGTGTGTGTGTGTGTGTGTGTGTGTGTGTGTGTGTGTGTGTGTGTGAGACAGGGGGACATAGAGGTGCTGAACTTTTTACTATTGCAGCTCTAACACACACTTGAGAACACTGTAGGAATCACTAGCACTGTAATTGACTAGAATCCCAGATAAGTGTGTAGGCTCACACTGTCAAGTCCACTGTCAAAAGAGGGGGATACTAAAAACTATAATATTACAATGTTTCTCTCTGTTTCCAAGCACACTTGTTTAATGTATGATTACATTCAAAGTGGCCTGTCTTTCTGTCTGTCTGTGTTTACTCTAGAAGCAGGAGGCCCACCGTATGTTGCAATCAGACAAATAGCCAAAACCTCTTTCATGTGACAGTGGCTTTGTGTCTGTGTATGAAAGAGGAGTGAAGTGTTGTCAATACTGGCCCGTTCTCTCCAATCTCCTCAAACATACACAACAAATATCATGGCATCACCTCGGAATATCTCTCATCTTCCCATGTTGTCTCAATGACAAATACACTACACATGAACATTTTTAGAGACTAACAACAACTTGTGTAAAAACAAAACAACAATATGTTTTTTGGATAGCTCGTTCTTGCATGTTATAGTAATACACTATGTAGGAAACTAAAACAGAAGTTGTAGATCCTGGCAAAGATTTATTTTACAACCTGATTGACATTGTTGTGTGACATTTGAGTTATTTAGCAGATGCTCTTACTCAGAGCAACTCACAGTAGTGAGTGCATACATTTTCATTCGTACTTGTCAAAAATGGGAATTGAACCCACAACCCTGACATTGCAAGCGCCATGCTTCACCAATGGAGCCACACGGAACCACTGTGGTCATAAAATCAAACAGATTCAGTTTTGATGTAAAATATTAGTTTTGATTCATATTTTGGTTATAGTGAAACATTACTCCTTAATAGAAGCAAAGTACAGCAAGCAACACACGATTCTAAAGTGTTCCTCAGTCTCACACACTGTCTGCCTGAAACGAGCCTCCCTTTCATATAGGACGACACTGCCCTCCAGTGACTGGGAAGAGAAGCAGTCTATGAAAAACAGTGATCACCAACCCTGGTCCTGGGTTGGTGGTCCTGGAGAGCTGCAGTGTGTGGCGGCTTTTATTCCAGCCCGGAACTAAAACAGCAGAACAATCTAAGTGGTTTCTTATGTAGACCTTGATTTGTTGAATTAGGGTTATGATTAAACGCACTCACAGAGCCTCACCCCCCCCTCTCACACACACCCTCAGATAGAGGACTCCATCCATGTCTGCAGTATGAGAGATTTAACTAGTTGTTAGTATTGACAACGTCCCGTTGCTGTGACGACAGCCTCTCCATGCACTCCAATCTGAGCTGGACATTTTCTATTGATCCCTGGCAGGACCTCCATCGGCAGCTCTAAGATTTTTACGAACCTGTCACTCCCTGCCATCGATCAACATGTCCTTCATCTGATCCTTAATTATATGCAAAGATAAAAGATTTTCTCATTATTGTGTTTAATCTAATGAAAGCAGCGCGCTACGGCAGGGGCCAGTTCAGAGGTCCTGGGACTATTGGCCCCGGAGGGCAGTGCTACGGGGTGAAGTTTTTAATTAGACAGAGTAATGGGATTCAGACAGAGAGACTCAGATGTCTTTAGAGCGAGAGGTTGGACAGGCATGGAAGGCTGTTTAATAGAACGCCCGGTCACAGCCTCTAACCTTTATTGACTGAGTCTCACAGCTTATCACGGTTTAGCATCAGACTCAAGCATCAATAACCCAAAACTATGTAGGGACCAGAGAGATTGGAATCTGTGCTCAGCTGTTCAAAGAGATGAGCACCAAACCACAAGTGATGTAGATATTCATGCTATGAAGGGGTCTGGAGCCAGTGTCTGTATAGCCAATCATATTTCACTACTAGGGGGGGTTCAATTATTTAATGCACCACTATTAAAGAGCTGGCTTTTTGGGGGCCACTTTGAGTAGTTTCTCTCTCTCTTTCTCTTTTTACATATGTCTTTCTAGCTATATATCTCCCTCTCTCTCTTTCCCACTTGTCTTTAGTGCTCTCTAGAGTAACATTGACACCTTTATCCAGGAACTGTGTAAATTGATAACCATGCATAAGGCATAAAATCACTTAAAAGTGAGTGGCTGGAGAGAACATTTCTAAAAGCCATAACTGCGTTTTGGACAGACTCAATAATCTGAATGCTGATACATTTATTTGATGATATTTAACCTCCTGATCCTTAATTTTCCACAAAGGTTTTGTTTCAGTTTTTCATGAATCATCATTTCAAAGCCTGCAGCCTGCTACTCAGACCCTAAACCACGTGGAAATGAGGCACATTCATGTGAGTTTGATAGAGAGGCGACAGTAAACAGGTTTATTATTGTCTCAATCAAGCCTAGACATATTTATGTACTTGTCACATTATAAAGGTTTGGATGTGAAATGTTTTACTGATGCCAAAGCCACTGTTAGATGAGAGTTGACTTTGATGTATTCTGAACACTCAAGGCACAGGCACATTTTCAGTCAAGTTTAGATGAGATGTTAAAATGAACACACCATGCAAGCTGTTTCTCTAGAGAACATTGTCATTGAATATTGATCCAAAATCACATCTGTCCTTAAAATACAATGTAAACATTGAGTTTACCCCTAGTAGTACAGAGGATGCCTATGTAGCCTATTTTTGAGTGAATTGGGGGACAATTGACAGAGAGCTGAGCAATACCACCACCTGGTAATTTAAGGAATTGTTCTGACTCTTCCATCAAAAATAATTTGGAAAAAAACGAGTTTGTGTAATATTGATGGGTGACTCAGGATGGAACATAGGTAGGTCTGATGTCTGCTGGTTTATCCAGCTGTCAAAACACAGACAGATCCAGACAGACAGACAGACAGACAGACAGACACACACACACACACACACACACACACACACACACACACACACACACACACACACACACACACACACACACACACACACACACTGAGAAACTGAAGCATATTTTTTCATCAAGTTCTGACTGCATTGCATTAAAAAAAAACATGAATAAATGTGTCCATTTTTGTAAATTATTGTGATTTAAATGATTAATTACATGTGATTTAAATTTGACCTGCCTTTCATCTTCATCTCTTCCTTCAGGTCTGAACTACCATGACCCCAGAATGCTGAAAGGGCCGGCGTTCAGTTTTGGGATGCGCCACCAACAGCTCAGCTCAGACCGCTCCCCAGGGCCAGCGTTCAGTTTTGGGATGCGCCACCAACAGCTCAGCTCAGACCGCTCCCCCGGGCCGGCGTACTTGGTTCCCTCCAACATCACCAGGATTGGACATGACGGGGCCCCTTCATACTCCCTCTACAGCCGCCCCAATGACCCCCAGCTGTTCCAAACCCCTGGACCTGGTCAGTAACATACACACACAAGCATGCTCAAAACTCACACAATGTCTCTCAGAAATTACACACACATACAGACTCAAGACATATAATATGAAACTGTTTTCTTACTGTCTGTTCAGTGTTTCAGGTCGCTACTCCACTGAGAGGTCGGGGCAGTCTACATATTAATCTGCCCCTGCCTAACTCCCTGTCTGCTTGGAGCAAAGGCTTCTGCAACGACCAGACCCCAGGTAACATCAGGTAACATCCTCTTCAATAATGATAACAGTCCAACACTGTGCCCTTTAGAGACATGGAGTAGAATGCTAGCTGCAGAATTTTAGAATGTGATCGAAGGAGACTGTTCGATGAAGACTGAGAGAATGTGTTAGAACTGTGGAATAGAATGTTGGTGTACTTACGGAATGTGATTGTGTCCTTTCGCTCAGGCCCTGCTGCTTACATGCAGCCCTCTGTGCTGGGGCCTGCCACCGTCAACAAAACCTCCGCCCCTAACTTACCCTCCGAGGATGCAGCAAGATGGTCAGTTTCCACGAGGACCTGCAGAAGGTAGATCTGACATGTCGAATACAGACTCTTCCAAATGGAAATCTTACCTGTCCTCTTTATTGAAGATGAACAGATTGAGTTAATAGGCCTATCGATAGGCCTATCGTTCATTGTATCTTCCCTCACACTTCTTCCCTGTGTTTTCACCTGTCCCTGGCCCAGGGACATTCAGAGTGGTGGACCCCTGCACCTACAAACACAAGCCCCCCCACTACAGCATGACAGGCTGCAACAGCATGCCTGGAGACACCACCATGAAACCAGGCCCCGGAGCTCACCACCCTGAACAGGCAAGTCACCTCATCATACCCATATCACTCTTATATTACTGTTATGCAATGATTAACATCTTAAAATAAAAAAATATGATAATCTCTTCTGCAAAGTGTTTTTCTACCCACTGTTGCATCGGTAATGTCCTAGCTGCCCGTCTTCCATTGGTAGGTGACCTTCACCAGGATCAAACCTCCAAGCTTCACTTTCAGAATTCATCATTCCGAGTTCATCGCTCCACTCATCGTGGACGTGGTGTAATAGGAACTCTCCTCCCTTCCTTCTTCCATTTACTCCACCCCTTATCCCAGCAATAAATAAAGCAGCATCAAACTGCTCTGCACTGAAGAAAGCAGTTACTTGTGCCTTATTGTTATGTATTGCGTATGCTGCATTGAATAAAATGATGCTGACAAGCTAACCTGACAATCACATATTGGGGGGCAGGTACCAAATATGTGGTTTGATATCACATTGATCTGACATGATTTTCACAACAAAATTACTTATGTTCACTCACTTTGATGTCATCTAAAATAGCCAACCTGTCAAAATGTGGTAATCAATCAATAAAGATTTTAAAAAAGAGATCCTAATAAAATCAAATCAAATCAATAAAGACATTTTCAACAATGACAATGAATGCACTTTTTTCACTCATTGAAAAAGAAACCATGGGTGTAATCGTTAGTCCAAACAGTTTGAAATCGAGTTTCTATTGGGCAAATTCACGTAGGTCCCCAACGAATGGTCCCTTCCCTTTTTGCTTCTTTGCAACATAATCTAGCCAATCAGAAACGAGAATTCGACAACCATGCGCTATAATGAGGTATTATAGGAACGTTGGCGACCAAGTTATATTTTCAGACAATAATAGGAACAGCATCGTAAAAAAGTGGGCCTTCACGCGTCAGCGTTGCATAGAAACATACTTTCTCTATGGAAGCCGTTGCTACAAGAACATGAATATATATTTTCAGGCAATAATAGGAACAGCATCGTAAAAAAGTGGGCCTTCACGCGTCAGCGTTGCATAGAAACATACTTTCTCTATGGAAGCCGTTGCTACAAGAACATGAATATATATTTTCAGGCAATAATAGGAACAGCCACGTTAAAAAGGGGGCCTTCAAGCGTCTGCGTTGCATAGAAACAAACATTCTCTATCGAAGCTGTTGTTACAAGAACATGCTAGCTAACTAGCTACAATGTTTTGAAGTTTTTCCA
The DNA here is from genome assembly GCF_018296145.1 of Oncorhynchus tshawytscha. Lineage (NCBI taxonomy): Eukaryota > Metazoa > Chordata > Actinopteri > Salmoniformes > Salmonidae > Oncorhynchus > Oncorhynchus tshawytscha. The sequence continues at coordinate 34,834,192 of NC_056434.1, read as the reverse complement.
TCGATAGCTACGTTAATGTTTTGATGCTTATTTTGCTAGACCATTGACAGCTAAATAAGGTTGTTAGATATAGCTAGCCAAACATATCAAATGTCCCTGACTGGATGTAACGTTAAGCATTAGCTACATTTTATCTACAGTTAACTAGTTAGATAAGTCAAGTAGCCACTGGCTAGATAACCAAGGAGTTGAAAACATAACGTTACCCGTTTCGCTAGTTTAGCTAATAAGTTAGTTTAGACATATGACTTCGAATGGGGTTGAGTCATATTTTAAGTGAATAACTTAAGTTTACATGCCAATGTGTGTCGCGATAACGTTAAGCGGTTTAATTTAGCTAGCTCAGGAGCTAGCGTTAGTGTAATCACAGACTAAGTGTAGTCGGTCATCTTGTTCCTAGCTAAAGTTAGCTAGCTACCTAGTTAGACGTTAACTAAGCCGCTGTGCGACGCAGCTGATTTCCCCATCCCGAAGGAAGGATGGCAAGCGACGCCAATGGCATTCCTGAACTGGACCAAGATAAATATGATGCAGATGAACAAGTGAAGATCATCTGCCTTGGGGACAGTGCAGTGGGAAAATCCAAGTACGGAGATCGGGAGCATGCCAGCTACCTCTTGTCACTGCAAATTCACCTTAAAGATGATAGTGCATACTTTTTGTGACCCAGGAGATGTTAAACACCTGCCTCTTGTTGTCTTTCAGGTTGATGGAGAGGTTCCTGATTGACGGATAGTATCCTTTCTCATCTATTCCTTCTGTAATTGGTTTTTGAGTGTCACATGAAGACATTCATCTGTGTTTTGGGTTGATGTAGTTAAGTAAGTGTTGCCTAGTGTTAATGGCAGTAAATGGAGAGAAACCCAAAGCCTTCATGCAGTGACCGATTTGGCTTGTAATTGGTTGGTCATCCAGCATGCCGACATGCCTTTTGACCAGCAATGTTACCATATGCTGTAGCTACTGTACAGATAGTTTACAATGTTGTTTATTCTATTCCTTAACTTGTTCTCCAGTCGTCCCCAGCAGCTGTCAACCTATGCTCTGACACTCTACAAATACAATACCACCATTGACAGAAAGGCTGTATTAGTAGGTATGTTTATGAATGGTTTCCTTATCAAAATGTCTGGTTTAGACTAATGAGTTGTTAAGGCTATAAAATAGACAGCTGGTTTTAAGTAAACCAATCTGTTATTGCTTTAAACCATAATCCTGTTCTGTTATCTGGTTGCCATGCTATCTGTTTGGTTGCCTTCAGCTGTATTTGTGATTATGTCTGCCCCAAAGACTTCTGGGATACTGCTGGACAGGAGCGGTTCCAGAGCATGCATCCCTCGTACTACCACAAAGCTCACGCCTGTATCATGGTAAGACTTCATGCTAGATTCTAAGACGATACTACTACAAGGCTTGCACTAATGTCATAGCCTGTATCATTGACTGTACCTGGGTTTGTTAGGTGTTTGACGTGCAGAGGAAGATCACCTATAAGAACCTGACCAATTGGTACACAGAGCTGAGAGAGTACAGGCCTGAGATCCCCTGTGTTGTGGTGGCTAACAAGATAGATGGTGAGTCCAGCCAGACAGGCTTATTCTTTAATCTTTTATTTCCTTCCCACTTTATTTTTTACTCAGTTGTCTCTATTGTTTGCAGCTGATATGAAGGTGACCCAGAGGAACTTTAACTTTGCCAAGAAGCAGGGACTTCCTTTGTACTTTGTATCAGCTGCTGATGGGACCAATGTGGTCAAGGTGAGGATGGACAACACTGATCTCCTTAATTACACACCATATACTCTGTCTGTATACTGTATTCCCATGCTTAACAAAAAAAAAGGGAACAAAAGTTCTGTGTTCTGAAAATGTATCCTAGATGTTTAAAGAAACGATCAAGATGGCGATGTCGTACAAGCAGAACTCTAGTGACTTCATGGATGAAGTGATGCGGGAGCTAGAGGTACATGTTTCCCTCTGGATATAAGCACTCTGATAATATATTCCCTCTTATTTATTTTGCTGTTTCACTCCAGAGTTAACTGCAGCTATTTGACTGACAGTTGCTCTGTCATTAGAATGAATGTATTCGGTGCACATTGAACAGAAAATGATAATACATTTGGTCTTAGTGTTTAGGCTCTGATCTTCAGGGTGCTCCCCACCCAAGGAAGTGCTCAGGTATTGAATCGGATCATAGCCTAGCTAGGAGTAGGGACCAAAAACAGGCAGAGGCTGGGGTGGTGATGGGGAAAAGTCTGCAGATAATGTGTAATACACAGCTACTGGAGGTCCATTTTAGAGTCTAAGGGTTCTATTCAATACGTAGCACTAAAGATCTGCATTCTAGCGCAATTTATAATTAAAAGCAATGTTCCCGCAGTCCCGGAGACTGCATTCATGGTAAATGCATATCTCGGCTCAATGGGAAATGACCTTTTACATTTTTAGCGAACAATCTAACGCTTCAGTGATACAGATTGAATAGAGCCCTAAAAGACTGCACTCAAGCTACTCCTTTCCTGAAATGCATCATGTAACCTTTATTTAACTAGACAAGTCAGTTAAGAACAAATTTTTGTTTACAATGATGGCCTACTGGGGAACAGTGGGTTAACTGCCTTGTTCAGGGGCAGAACGACAGATTTTTACTTTGTCAGCTTGGGGATTTGATTCAGCAACCTTTCAGTTACTAGCCCAATGCTCTAACCACTAGGCTACCTGCCGCCCCATCATCCTCTATCTGCGGAAGACCATTTCCCATCGACAACCAGCTCCCTAAATAAAAAATATATAAAACAAACTTTTTGTGATTCTGTATGAAAAGCTCAATCTAAAATAAATGTACTATAATTATTATGATGTATTTTTTGTTCATCCCCGGCCTGCAGAACTTTGAGCTGGAGCAGAACAAGGATTTGTCGTTACAGACGGCTCAGAAGGGACTGAAACCAGAGGGCTCGGAGTCTGTCTGACTGGATGTTGATGTGGATACATTATCCTCACGTTATCTTTACATTATACTGACGTTGTGAACACAAGCTCTGATTTGGACTACAGTGCAGCTATGGACACTGGATATGTTATCCAGATAGTGTTGACATTTTACTAGTCTACCATGGGAGAGCCTTGCTCCTGAATACCTGACGTTGTGGATATGTTATATTCATGTTATTCTCACTTTGTGGACATGTTATCCTTCCATTCTCCTCATGTGTGTATTTTATGCCATGAGAGAGCCATGCTTCTGTGGGACTGATGCTATGGAAATGCTAACCTTTGACCCATATAATAGTGACCTGTGAGAACTGGCGAAATCTATTGATGTGAGAACAAACATACTGTAGGAAACATGTTGTCAGGCTGGTGAAATGTCTGCCAAAGTGTGTGAAGCAGGCTTGTTATTTGAGGTGAACTAGAATGTGAAGCTTTGTAAAATGTGGGGCACACACAATACTTATCATTCCTATTTGGGCTATTTTTGGAGAGCAAAGTGAAACTGTGAATGTGAACTCTCTTTGCCACTTGTGATTTTGTCATCAGCTTTTGCTCTCTGAGGCTTTTACATGAGGATTTGTTCAATGTAAGGTGATAGTGGGGTACATGTATGTAAAGGCTGCTGTCATTGCTCTTAAGTTCTATAATGTAAAGCCAGAGCTTTTATGCCATGTCTTTTAATGTATTTTAAACAATGAATGTACCTTGTAACCATGTGACGGCACTAGCGACTGTTAGATATTATTTCAGTGTGGTTTTAAACCTCAATACTTGCTACCTGACATGGCTAGGCTGCATCAATGTCACCAGTAATTCATTCCAGTGCAGTTATCGATCAATGTACAAGTTAGATATACGTGTGTGTATATATATATATATATATATATATGATGTTATGATGTCAACTGGAAGTGTTGCAGAAGTACTGAAGATAGCTCAGAACTACAATGACTGACCACTTCTGAGAGGTTCACAATCTAGGTGTAGTAGAACTCTAAGGACTGTATTCTATGTCACTGAAGTGTTAGAATGCCTTCACATTTAAATCACTCTGAACTCCTGCAATATGGATTGAATAGAGCCCTTAATGTTCTCTGTGGAAAATCCACATTTTTTAAAATCTGTATGATATCCTATGAACTGTGATTAAAAAAAGGATCATTTCAAGACATACTGTCTATTTGATGTGCTTCCCTCAGGGTATTAACCCTGGTTATTAGTGGAATTTCAACCCCCTTCAAGAAATAAACATTTTATAATCACAGCTGAAATGTACACAATAAATTATTTGGAAATTATGTACTGACTACTGTGAAACTATAGAGCCACACGGCAGCAATTCTCCAGCAGAGGGCCTCAGTTTTCCTTGGGAAAGACTCCGGTCACAACTGACATGGCAGTTGGCACTTCTAAAGCTCTGGCCAAAGTAGATCTCAGCAATGAGGAGCTGATACACAGGATTCATGTTTTTAATTAGAAATTTATTACATAATATAACAAACATATATCTCTGTGGTGGAGCTATCACAGCTGTGGACCTGCCTCAGCCTCACTACCCTGCCGCCCTTCCCTATCTGTTTCCTTATGGATGATAAGAGAACCATGCCTCTGGGTGAAAAGGGTTCAACTGATCTTGTAAATCGTGGGACTGACCATAAAGTGTGTTTTTGTTTCCATTATTGTTATTTTCCAGAAATCTACTCAATGGCCAGTGGCCACTGTATTCTGTCTTATTTTCCAGTCTGTCTGCCGCTTCTGCCCTGACCTCTTTCAGTACGGTGTGTTTGGGAGTAGACATGGTTGCTCCCCATCTTCACCTTCAGATGCTAGTTAGAGGCAGGTAGCCTATATCTCCCTCTCTGCAGACTAATGAGGGTATTTTATTTCAACAGCAAAAAAACATTTACACTTGAGTATTCTCTTCCTGTATCTGAGATGACACAGAACTGTATCTTAAAATCCTGGCCTCACCAATAGTCACAGTAACACTGTCTAGCAGAAATCTGTACATCTATAGCACCAAAGTCAACGCTACTATTTTATTCTAGTTAGCTAGCAATCTGACCTTTCACATTTTCACCTACCACATTTGAGACATATGCTGTCAGGATTAATCCAACAATGCTAAACTACTGAATAATATGAATCTACTGAGGTTGTCATTAATCCAGTGTTCATCATTAGTTTCAGCCAGGCTACAGTTCTGTGTGGAGTTCAGTGTCTTTGAGGAAGATAGAGAGCCGGGATGCCTGGGGGGTCAAGAGGAGGGGAGGTTTAGATGGGCCAGGCAAGGCCCAGACATAGCCTGTGATAGATCCACCATGTTAAACTTCACAGTGCAAACAAGGAGAAAATCAACAATGAAAGAAAAACCCTTTGAATGATGATAAGATCACTAGATCCAGTGGTGGGTCTACCAGATACCCTCTCACCGTGTAGATTTGTGCTTTGTTGATTAGAAAAGAAGATGAAGTCGACCGTACAGAGAAACTCATTGGTGTGAATGAAGTGTCTGCCTCACCTTTCTGTGTCCCGCAGCATGGGTTTGCATCTGTATAGGCTACCTGTGGTAAACCTACTAAGGGGTCCAACTAGGTTCTCTGTTACTGACGTGTTTTCTAACCAGGAAAGCAACTGGAGTCCAAACTGCACTGTGTGTGTGTGAGCGCATGTGCATGCCTGCATGTGCGTGTGTACAGCATGTGTGTATATATGAGCTGTGTGTTTAAACCCATGTCAGCATCTCTCAGCATCAGTTAGACAAGCTATACAACCTTCATCACATTTAAACCAAGCAATACTTTGATACCTTGTCTCAAAATATATATAGAAATGGTAATAATGCAAATAATAATTTGTTAATTCATAAAATCTGGTCATTTTTCAGGATATATATATATATATATATATATATATATATATATATATATATATATATATATATATATATATATATATATATATATTCCTTTACAAAACATAAAAAAACGCCTGGAGTTCCACTCCAAAAAGGTTGTGCACACACAGTGGAGAAGCTAAATGAATGTCTGTAGTTCTCAAGATTCCCAGGAGATGGCACCATATTACTGAGTAACAGCTCAACAACTTCCAAACTAAAGTAGTCCTATTAAGAAAAATACACCATTGAAAGTTTTTTGTTATTTTTTGGCACGTTTTTCCCTCTTTGTTTCTTTTTTTTTGTCAGTCCTCTTCAAAATCACCTCATCATAGCATACCCTAAAAAACTCAAAGTCTGAAAAGGGAAAAGGGAGCAAAGAGTGTGTAACAGGATGAAACGCAGAGCAGAGAGTGTGTCTCAGGATGAAACATGGAGCAGAGAGTGTGTAACAGGATGAAACGCGGAGCAGAGAGTGTGTAACAGGTTGAAACACAGAGCAGAGAGTGTGTAACAGGATGAAACACGGAGCAGAGTGTGTAACAGGTTGAAACACGGAGCAGAGAGTGTGTAACAGGATGAAACGTGGAGCAGAGAGTGTGTAACAGGTTGAAACACGGAGCAGAGAGTGCCAGTGCACCTCGTCATGAGGAGAGTCATAGGGAGGTGTTGTAGGGCAGATGGTAACACTGTAATTGTCTGTGTCTATGTCTCCAATTGAACCACAGCCCAAACCACACACAATGCCCAAGGCAGACAGGGTCTCTGACACACAGACAGGGGCTATACAGGAACAGACAGAATGTAAAGAAGATTAAACTGTATCGCTTTCAGCACCCCAGTATTGTTTTGATCTCTCTCTTTCTCTCTCTCTCTCTCTCTCTCTCTCTCTCTCTCTCTCTCTCTCTCTCTCTCTCTCTCTCTCTCTCTCTCTCTCTCTCTCTCTCTCTCTCTCATCAATGAATAGATATCAAAGGGTCCTATAATGATTACAGATTTGGAGTTCAGTCTGTGTCTCTGTTTGTGCAAATGTGTGTGTGCACCACGTGTGAGTGTGTTTGTGTGTGTGAGACACAGCCACTGCCAGGAATCTCTGATGGTATTAAGGCTAAAGTGGACTCACTTCGAGGGTTTGAACTAGCGCACACACACATACATACACGCACCACACAGAGGAGAGGGGGGAGTGTACAGAGAGTCAGGGTGTTCCTCCCTTCACAGCCTGCATGCGCTGTAACGAATGGTGGCTGTATTGCTAGCACCGTGTTTTGTGCAAATCATCTCCTAGTTCAGAGTTCATAGAAAGAATACAATCTGATCACACATTTTTTCCTCAGTGATTAACTATGCATATATGCCAAACATTCATAAATAGATCTATATATTTTTTGATTTTCAAAAATGTATATGAAAACTATCATATATACATTGCTTTTGATTAATATAAAAAAGCAAATATTTGTATTTTGTTCATATTTACAGGGTGTATGTCATTTTGAGAGGTTTAAATATTTTAGTTTCTCTTTTTCTTGGTCACTCTGAAATTCAGATTAGGTGAGTGAATAGAAAAAGTTCTTAATGTCTTAATCCAATAGCTACAAAATCCACCCCTACATTATGGGGGGGCATAACAAATAAACACAAACCAACAATCAACTCTTACAATATGGAGGGGGGCATAACAAATAAACACAAACCAACAATCAACTCTTACAATATGGGAGGGGGGCATAACAAATAAACACAAACCAACAATCAACTCCTACATTATGGAGGGGGGGAATAACAAATAAACACAAACCAACAATCAACTCTTACATTATGGAGGGGGGGCATAACAAATACACACAAACCAACAATCAACTCTTACATTATGGAGGGGGGGGGCATAACAAATAAACACAAACCAACCATCAACTCTTATATTATGGATGGGGGGGCATAACAAATAAACACAAACCAACAATCAACTCTTACATTATGGAGGGGGCATAACAAATAAACATAAACCAACAATAAACATAAACCAACAATCAACTCTTACATTATGGAGGGGCATAACAAATAAACACAAACCAACAATCAACTCAAATTACAATATGGATGGGGGGGGGCGTAACAAATAAACACAAACCAACTCTTACTTTATGGAGGTGCATAACAAATGAACACAAACCAACTCTTACATTAGGGAGGGGAGGGGCATAACAAATAAACACAAACCAACTCTTACATTAGGGAGGGGGGCATAACAAATAAACACAAACCAACTCTTACATTAGGGAGGAGGGGGCATAACAAATAAACACAAACCAACAATCAACTCTTACAATATGGAGGGGGAAGCATAACAAATAAACACAAACCAACTCTTACATTAGGGAGGGGGGCCTAACAAATAAACACAAACCAACAATCAACTCTTACATTATGGAGGGGGGGGCATACCAAATAAACACAAACCAACTCTTACATTATGGAGGGGCATAACAAATAAACACAAACCAACAATCAACTCTTACATTATGGATGGGGGCATAACAAATAAACACAAACCAACAATCAACTCTTACAATAGGGAGGGGGGGGCATAACAAATAAACACAAACCAACAATCAACTCTTACATTATGAGGGGGGGCATAACAAATAAACACAAACCAACAATCAACTCTTACAATATGGAGGGGGGCATAACAAATAAACACAAACCAACAATCAACTCTTACAATATGGAGGGGGGGATAACGAATAAACACAAACCAACATTCAACTCTTACATTATGGAGGGGGCATAACAAATAAACACAAACCAACAATCAACTCTTACAATATGGAGGGGGGCATAACAAATAAACACAAACCAACAATCAACTCTTACAATATGGAGGGGGGCATAACAAATAAACACAAACCAACTCTTACATTAGGGAGGGGGGCATAACAAATAAACACAAACCAACTCTTACATTATGGAGGGGCATAACAAATAAACACAAACCAACAATCAACTCTTACAATATGGAGGGGGCATAACAAATAAACACAAACCAACTCTTACATTAGGGAGGGGGGCATAACAAATAAACACAAACCAACTCTTACATTATGGAGGGGCATAACAAATAAACACAAACCAACAATCAACTCTTACAATATGGAGGGGGCATAACAAATAAACACAAACCAACTCTTACATTAGGGAGGGGGGGGCATAACAAATAAACACAAACCAACTCTTACATTATGGAGGGGGGCATAACAAATAAACACACACCAACTCTTACACTATGGAGGGGCATAACAAATAAACACAAACCAACAATCAACTCTTACATTATGGATGGGGGGGCATAACAAATAAACACAAACCAACAATCAACTCTTACAATATGAGGGGGGAATAACAAATAAACACAAACCAACAATCAACTCTTACATTATGGAGGGGGGCATAACAAATAAACACCAACCAACAATCAACTCTTACAATATGGAGGGGGCATAACAAATAAACACAAACCAACAATCAACTCTTACAATATGGAGGGGGGAATAACAAATAAACACAAACCAACAATCAACTCTTACATTATGGAGGGGGGGGATAACAAATAAACACAAACCAACAATCAACTCTTACAATATGGAGGGGGGCATAACAAATAAACACAAACCAACAATCAACTCTTACAATATGGGGGGGAATAACAAATAAACACAAACCAACAATCAACTCTTACAATATGGAGGGGGCATAACAAATAAACACAAACCAACAATCAACTCTTACAATATGGGGGGGGAATAACAAATAAACACAAACCAACAATCAACTCTTACAATATGGAGGGGGGCATAACAAATAAACACAAACCAACAATCAACTCTTACAATATGGAGGAGGGGGCATAACAAATAAACACAAACCAACAATCAACTCTTACGTTATGGAGGGGGGCATATCAAATAAACACAAACCAACAATCAACTCTTACATTAGGGAGGGGGGCATAACAAATAAACACAAACCAACAATCAACTCTTACATTAGGGAGGGGGGAAATAACAAATAAACACAAACCAACAATCAACCCCACACAAAAGCCTAAATGAGTCAGACGGTATTGTAGTGGCCCAAAATATATCCTTTTCCTTAAATAGTGCCACAAAATGTAAAATGGAGGGCACTATAGGGATATGGGTGTCATTTAGAACACCCCGCATGTCTCCAGAATCAGGAGTGAGATCGTCTGAGAGGTCCAATGTGAGACAGTGAGCGTTATCCCTACAACCTTGACACAACTTTGAATTTACCACCTGCTAAATGGATACAAAGGAACGTTTCACAGAGATAGATTGCCAAGAATCTTAACTGAGCATAAAGGTTTCAGTGCTACTGTTGACTAGTTAAGGTTTTAGTGGTAGTAGAGCCCACCTGGGTCATGTTCAGGGGAGTCCAATGTTAAACCTCAATGTAGATAGTCATGTATTATAGAGAACAGACATGCTTCACTGTTGAGAAACCTATACTACATATTCTTTACCTACAAAAGCAAAAAATCTACTTGTATAACAGGAAATCATGTTTGCTCTTTATAAGACGTTCATGACTGTTGTACCATGTCAGGTCTATTTGCTGCTATTGGACCAGGTCTCTCTTGGAAAAGAGATGTCATCTCAAGGAGAAAAAAACCTGTATAAATAAAGGTCAAATAAATCAAATGAAATAAACATGCGGTATTCAGAATGTTGCTCCCTCTTAAGAGCACCCTGTTGTTCTCCCGTTGTGTTGTTGTGTGTATGGATGACCACTCACTGTCTCTAACCATTGAGAGAAGCTATTCACATTACAATTGTTGATTTCTTAAGACATCTCGTTCTATAACCCAAACCATGGTCTCAGATGTAGATAATGATGCTACCGGTCTTAGGTTGGATGAGGATTGTGTCTGTGTCTGTGTGTGAATCTAAGTGTGTTATTTGTTTGACCAGGTGAATGTTCATGTGTGTACAGTAGATATAGATGTAAGATCTTCATTTGGGCCAGTTTGCTACAGCAGGAAAATAATCCTGCAGCAACAGGAAATGTGAATTATTATTATATTATAATTAATGGACATTTTTTGGTAGGGGTTGATACAAAATCAAGTCTGACATTTCAAAGTGTAAATTACAAACTTCAGAAGCCTACAAGCACTACAAGTGCAGGAAAGTTGCAGGAAAGTTCTTCTGCAACAGGCTGATAATTAAGACTCTATCTGTGTATATCTACATCTGAGTATGTGTTGAGGTCACTGGGTTTAAACTGGGGTCAACTGTGGTTTCACACCCCTCACTGTGTGGGATACCCTTCAGCATGACGGAAGACCGCAAGAAAAGAAGCGGAAACGAAAACACAACCTTCTGTTCAAGACGACGTGATGCAACTTCTCATGCTACTGTTCAGGAAAGAGTGACCATAGAAGGACAGTTCATCAATAGCGTGTTGTATATTGAATATGTATAGTTTTAGTAAAGTTGTATATTTTATGAAAAAAAAATCATTATATATCTATATACTTTTTTTCAAATATATATATATAATTGGTAAAAACAAGTAAATTGTTGGTGGAATAAATTTTAAAGTCTTCTCTCTATACTCGGTCTAGAAGTAGGAGTCAGAGGCTCTGTATATAACGTATCTTTTTTTCAACGTTCTGTCGTCCCCCCCACCCCCCCTCAAAGCTATATTTAAATACATTTATATTATATATATTTCTAATATTCCCTTTGGAAACCCAAAGCAAATGTTTTGATTATGAAAAAAGCCACTAGTGTTGGTTAAACATTCTCCAAATATAATAGATAGCACAGTCAGTCCGTGAGACAGTCCCAGGATAGATGAGTTCTCCCCACGTGGTCTCCAACACCAAACTCTGTCTCTGGGCACAAGTGTTAAACACAATGCCAGGCAGAGTGGAGAGAGGCCTGTGTCAGTACTGTATCAGTATGTCAGTTCTTTGTCAATACTTGGTCAGTACTGTATCAGTATGTCAGTTCTATGTCAATACTACATCAGTACTGCGTCTTTACTCCTGTGTTCAACGTAGCTGATCTCTGTAAGAATATTTTGAAAGGCAACTGAACTTTCCGTTTGGAACGAGATTCATCCTCCTCTTCTTCACACAAACTGGGGATCCTTCAGAGGCAAAATGAACAGGAGGGAAAGAGATGGAGGGACAGGGAGAAGAAGAACGGCACAGCGAAGGAAAGGTCTGTGGGATAGTTTAAAGTTGTGACTAAAGGAGCAACTCAAGCAGTCACAAATCAAATGTTCTAATCAGAGCTCATGCGAGATTCTGTTCTGCAAAGAGTTTATGTGCCTCTTTCAGAGGACTCATCTGATAGGCTGTGAGATGGGGGAGGGACGTCATAATTCAGTGCAGTGCTGAGAGCTGCATATGAACGCAATCACTGAAACTTTCAGACACATCAGAATAAAAATAAATGAAAAGCAGCGACCTAAAATGGAGTTTGTTTAAAACTGGGGTGGTCTATCCATTTTTCTCTCTCCCTCTTTCTTTCTTTCTCTCTCTCTCTCTCAGGGCAGGGGTCAGCTCTCCAGCAGCTGTTTGAGTGCTCGTTCGATGTTCATGCGGTGTCCCACCCGCGTCACCCCCAGCTCAGCAAAGTCGTCCTTGGTGAGTGCTGGCAGGTGCGAGCCCTCAATCTCATGCTCCTGAAAGCCGGCCCTGTGCTCCCCCAGGTGGATGCTCTCCAGCCAGTCTCCAACGTCATACTTGTTCCACAGGTGGAGGGGCTTCTGGTGGAAGGGCCTGAGGGCCAGGAGGGGCGAGCCCAGCCCAGGAGAGTGAGAGGGAGACGGGGAGCGGGACCGGGCGCTGGAGCTCCTCATAACAAAGCGCACTTCTTTGGGCTCATGGGGCAGGCTGAGGCTGGATGACTTGAGGATGGTGTGGGGCGGCATGGTGGGCGAAATGGGTAAGCCGAAGCCTGGGAGTCGACTTAGGGGGTCACCCCGATCTGGGGAGCCCGAGCCAGGGCTTGGGATTCGGCGTGTTATGGGGTAGCGGCTGCCGGGCCGGATGGTGTAGGAAGTGCCGTAGCTTCTCTGGGAAATGGTGTGGAGCTCTCCTAGACTGCTGAAAAGTCTGGAGGAGAGAGCGAAAGATTGAGAGAGAGAGAGAGAGAGAGAGAGAGAGAGAGAGAAGGAGAGGGTGTTTGGGAGGGAAAGAGGTTGAGAGGGATACAGAGAAAGCAAGCGCAATGAGATGTAGAGAAAGAAAAAGGCAAAGAGATATTAGAACAATGTCACAGTGTTTTTTATCTATAAAGCTTCACACAAGTAAAAAGAGCCATTTGATCTGTTGAGCCTTTGAAACATCAAGCCACTGAGGGGCTGCAGGTTTAGTGACCATTACTGAGAGCAAGCTAGTTAAAATCACAGCAAGATCAAAAGCTTCATTGTTTTCAACTACTCAGTTGGTTTGTGCATGGCTTAAAGGCCTTATACAAGATGGTCCAACCTTTCTTGGGGTCAGGAGAGAGGAACACTGCAGAAAACACAGTTGAATTGGAACACTAAGGAACTGGAACGTTACAGAACCGGAACATGGCAGAACATCTGACAGAGCAGAAATGGGTTCTATCTACCAATACCCTCTGTAGTCGCTTTCTCTGTTCTCTCTCGGTTCGATCTATCCAGTTGCTGGCATATGGTGTGCAAGAGAAACGCGAGCTGCATACTGTCTAGCTAGTGGAAGATGATCAAGCAACACTTGGTGGATCCAGCTCATTCTGACAGAGCAATCACTGAGAGTATCTGCTCATCAATCTCTTTCTATCCCTCACTCCCTTTCTCCCTTTCCCTCTCTCCTTCATAAATTACTTTAGTGAAACTTAATTCTGTCTTATTGCCAATCAAGTTGTCCACTCCGACATAGAGCCCTAATCAGCATTTCCCTGGCTCCCATCGCTCAGTTTCTCTGATGTCCATTCTAAACCTCACAGACGGGGACCAGGAAACTGGTGCAGTTTCACCAATGGCCATTCTTGGTCCGCAAAAACACTACAGTGGATACTGAATACTGCAGTACTTACTCTAGTGTTGCGGACATGATTGCAGTACACTGTCGTATGTACAGTTTACTATAGAATAAATACTGTAGTAATTTTTTTGTTGTAGTATATAGTATAGTATTTACTGTAGTGTCTTTGCAGACTGTAATATACTGTAATATTTACTGTAGTTAGTTTGCAGACATTACTGTAGTATTTACTACAGTATTTAAGTGTTTTTGTTTTATTATCTTCGACATAGCAGTGGTGGCTATCTCCTTTAGGAAAACTACTGGACAAAATACTCAAAGAGCAAATGTTCCATAACCTGTAGGTAGGTAGGACTGAGGTCTGAACAGATAGTTCAGAGCTTCTGCTCTTTTCTATATTATGAAGGGAACATTATCATTTCTCACTTATGGGTTTCTCACTGGGTGGCACGAATTGAGATATGCAAATGAAATACTGGAGCACATACTATAATAATTGCTCTATTGTTTTTGCAGACATTACTGTAGTATTTACTGTAGTGTTTTTGTGGTCTGTACTATATTATTCTACATGATCGAAGGATACTAGAGTGTGTAGTATAGTATTCTACTGTATACTACAGTTCACTACATAATTCTATAGCAAGTACTATAGTATTCTATAGTAAACTGTAGTATTTTTCACGTGGGCATGTCTTTTCTCTACTCATTCGGCAGGCCCAGAGAACAGGTTACTCTGGCGAATGGTGCTTTTTTAATAAAGTCATGTCAAAGCGGAATCAATGTCTGCGAGATCAAATAATGATTTATTTTTATGCCTCAATAAATACAGCTCTGATTTGAAGCTATGAGGGTATGTGGTGGAGGGGGTTTATGGTTCTGTCCTGTCAGAGGAACATAATACAAGCCTACTGTAAACACCAACAAATGCCAGGGTTAAAGGATAATTGTTCAAAACCTGGCCATGTCTTTGACCGCACACACAAGCATGCACACAAATAAAAGCAGTGAACATGATTTCCTTGTGTCAGCATATTTTGGGTCCAAAAAGCTGACCATGCATGTAGTAAGAGTATGGGTCATGTCTTTATAGCTCTACAGGAGAAACAGGTGGGACTCTGTATGGGAGAAACATGGTCTGCTCTGTGGGTAAGAAAGGAGAGAGCTATGGAAGCTACAACACTAGCTCAGTCCTCACACTGCAAACTACCGTATTTATACCATATCCCAGTGCTTTCCCTGAGTCTCACTCCGGACTGTACCCTGTGTACACAGTTAGATCACTTTAGATAGTAATGGTTTGATTATTTGTCTGTATTTGACACAGATAAAGCACCGTACAGTGTGAGACCTGAGGGCTTTGAGGTGAAGAACAGCCAGAACCACAGGAATGACTGGAGAGACTAAGGGGTTAAGGGGAGGGAGGGGTGGAGAGGTGAAGAACAGCCAATACCGCAGGAATGACTGGAGAGACTAAGGGGTTAAGGGGAGGGAGGGGTGAAGAGGTGAAGAACAGCCAATACCGCAGGAATGACTGGAGAGAGTGAGGGGTTAAGGGGAGGGAGGGGTGGAGAGGTGAAGAACAGCCAATACCGCAGGAATGACTGGAGAGAGTGAGGGGTTAAGGGGAGGGAGGGGTGGAGAGGTGGAGAACAGTCAACACAGTAGGAATTCATGTAAAGAGTGAGGGGTTAGAGGGAGGGAGGGGTGGAGAGGAGGCGTGGTGGAAGAGTTTAGGGGGAAATGGAGAAGTAGGTTGGTTTTGGGGACAGGCAGGGAGGTGTGTGGGAGTGGTGGAGGACAGGGTGGTGTTTTCAGTGAGTACCAACATCCATGTGTACTTGCGATAGCGTGTGCATTTGTGTATGTCTTTGTGTGTGTGTTGGGAGAGTGCTGTGTGGTATGGGTTTAGGAGGTGAGACGGTTGGTAGCTACAGAGATGGGCGGAGTGAGATGACATGAGCTCCATGCGCACTTACACGGTCGTCTTGCCCTCCTGGGCGTACAGTCAGTTCTAGACCAATCAGATCAGAGCAGCGGGGCGGAACATGCAAGGTGAGCAGAGAGAGAGCAATGGGAGAGAATGTTAGCATCAGTCCATGAGACATAGCCTGCTAGCCACACCTGGCTTTGCTTTAGACAACTCCTCTGGCCATGTCAAGCCAATGTATGTGTTTGTGTTAGTATGTGTGGATGAATGGTGCCCGTGTTTGTGGGTGTGTGGTTGTGTTTATGTGTTTTTGACATGACAACGACAGCAGAGTTGAGGAAATCAGAACCAGATGAGTCCAGCAGGCCACATGAGAGAGAAATGAGCACACTATTCACATCTCAAACACTGAATAAAAGGATAAAGAATACAAACCAATAGAAAAAACAACAAAATAAAACAATGAGGAACAGGATGAATGGCAAGAGTCTCCTGACTCTGTGTGTTTGTGAGTTTAAACTCAGATTATGGAGACTCATAGTATTGTATAGTAGAGTTAAGCAATAAGGCCAGATTAGCCAATATACCACGGCGAAGGGCTGTTCTTAGGCACGACGCAACGTGGAATTGATACAGTCCTTAGCCGTGGTATATTGGCTATATACCACAAACCCCTGAGGTGCCTTATTGCTATTATAAACTGGTTACCAACATAATTAGAGCAGTAAAAATACATGTTTTGTCATACCCGTGGTCAGCCAATCAGAATTCAGGGCTGGAACCACCCAGTTTATAATAGAGTGTATACTATAGTGTGTGATGACTCGTCAGTGGACAAATGAAATCCCCAACACAATCACTGATATCAAACAGAAACATATGTAACTTAAATAAAAGATCAGAGAAGAACAGGAGACCAAAGAGCCCAACTCAAACAAATGACAACCAGGATTTTCTGAACCAGCCAAAGCTATGACAACATAGCATGAGTGGACATTATTGAATAGATGAATGAATGGTACATATAGCACCTTTGGCAGCATGGATACATTTGAATGAGACAGACATGGACTGGTGATAAATGTATGGAGCGACACCGAGTGAGTGTACACATCACAGAAATCAAGCAAATGAGTTCTGCAATTGTGTGAAGTGGGTGAAAAAGAGAGGGAGGAAGAGAGAGAGAATAACGATGTGCATAATTTGAGCTTTTCCTTCATTTAAACTGAACAGAAAGAAAGTCTGTAGAAATAGAAGTATCAGATGACGTTGGGGGCGGGACGATGCAGGGAGGTTGATTTTGACTGGATACGGTCAAGATTAGTCAAATGAACTGAGACGGAGGAGTGGGCCAATCAGAACACTCTGTCACATGACACATATGACATCACGCTATCCTCTGACATCACAGGGAATGTAGGTAATGTCAGAGTCCAGCTCTGGGACTGGTTGAGTTGACGGGATGTGATACTTACTTCAAACACATGGTGAAATATCTAACTAACACATTTGCTTTGCTGGTACGCTACATGAATAACCATAACTACTCTATAGAATGCTATAATAGTAGTGTCCCTCAGCACCTTATCTGAGAACATTGCTGAGCTTCATGGAGAGAGAGTTGAGGCGAGCTCGCAGGCCGCCACTACTGTTCCTATCCACAACCAGGTCAGGGTGGTACTGGTGGTCATAATTGGTCCTCCTGCTCAGTAGACAAACAAAGGCATCAGGTCTGCATCTCAATAGTCCTAAAACCACTTCCTTTCTTCACCTTGCCTTCCTCTTCCCTTCTTTACTTCATAGTCACCGCATCATATCAAAGAACTGGACAGGTGAAAGCGAATTCCAAGAAGCCATCGCCTATGTTGTGCTCACCTGTTCAGATCAATTCAATACAGATGAAGGAGAGGTGGTGAGGAGAGGAAGGCATTTTAGACTATTGAGATACATCTGAAGACTCCTGAAAGAAGACTATTGCTGCTAATAAGGTTGGTTAACTGAGCCTTACACTAACTACATCTAAGCTATTTGATACTGTATAACCACTATCACCTACATACATCATAAACAATCATGATCAACATAAGATCTAATATACTAAAATAAGTAAGACCAAACTAGTAAAAACAACGAATGCACAGTATTTCAACAGCAGGCAACGTTTCATCCCACTGTAACTCTGCTGATGTGCTTGAGCTTGAAGTTGATTTGTCAGGTGAGGGGAGGGGGCAGGATCATTCATTTAGCCCAATCTCTCCGAACGTTAAAGGGATAGTTCACTCCAAAAATATATCAGATGTTTTTATACCTAAAAAGTTGAGCTAAAAGTCATGTAGTTTATGCCATTTATGTAGATGATATTGTGTAGATGATGTTATATATGTGCAGATCCTGCTATTGTATATGCATTAGGAGAAGTCTGCAGTCTCGCGTATATTTGGTATCTGACAGACTAAGGTTTTTGGGTTGTACTATCCCTGTAAGCAGCCAGCAGACCATAGTGGAAGGAGGGAGTGAACATGGGACCTGGCAAAGATGAGAGAGATGAAAGCAATCTAAAGGAGGGAGTTGAGGTACTGTATATGTTAACCCTAACCACAGATCTAGGATCAGATGAACCTAGCCCCAACCCGAATTTAAAGCTGGAATCCTTAATGGTGACACTGCCAAGTCTGTTTGTGATATTACAACAACGAAGAAATTACTGCAAACAACGAACACTGTTTTATTGCCTCAGATATCATGGTGATAGAACAGCAGAACTAGTACTGCAATTGATTATAGCACGTTGCGCGGCGCTCCTCACCTCCGCCTGTCAGCAACCCAAAATATAACACTGACAGTGGGACAGACACTGGTGCTGTTTCCCCTACTGCAGAACATTAACATTAAACACAGAACATTAAAACATTTTGGTGTTAAAAAAACGAATTGATCCTTTATCAGTGGTTAGAAGCAACTTTTACCCACTCCAGCTGAGCATTGCACGTAGGAGAGAGGGAGGGTGTGTGTGTGTGTGGGGGGGGGCTGGCAGGGTCATAGGTCAGGGCCTAAAGGTCAGAGGTGAGAGTGTGTATGTGCGTGAGATGAGAAGAAGCATTCAGCAAGTGCATCCCTCCAGGCCCTGTGTTACCTTGTTTGCACCAACCGACCAACCCTGCACACATACGCACACACACATGCACACACACATGCACACACATGCACACACACCACACTGTTTTTTATTGAGTGAGATTTAGAGCTGATTTACTGACTAGATACAACAAAGGTGACTGTTGATAGCAGGCCAGTGCTGTCACCATGGAAACAGTTTGGAACTCAGCATGTTTCAGGTGGTCTATAATCTCTATACTGTATGGGATTACATCATCTAATTATTTCAGATGATCTGAAGTTTACTCAGTCTAGACCTAGAATTGTCAATGAAAGAATGTAATGTACATTGGAGAGAATCTTTAAAACTCAAATCAGTTACTGAATATATATATATATTACATTATAATGGTGGCGTGTCAGAGAGATCCAGTACTACATGCATACAGTACATAGGTTATACATGTATTATATTTGGAATTATAAACTGGGTGGTTTGAAGCCTGAGTGCTGATTGGCTAACAGCCGTGGTATATTGGCTGACAGGCATATACCACGGATATGACAAAACATGTATTTTTACTGCTCTAATTACATTGGCAACCAGTTTCTAATAGCAATAAGGCACAAGGGGGTTTATGGTATAAGGCCAATATACCACGGCTAATGGCTGTATCCAGGCACCCTGCGTTGCGTCGTGCTAAGAACAGCCCTTAGTCGTGGTTTATTGCCATATACCACAACCCTTGTGCCTTATTGCTTAATTATAACATTTAGTCATGTTTTATGGTCCTCTACAGGAAGTGATTAATTAGTTATTGTACGGTAAGCCTGATGTCTAATTTTATTGGTCGAAACGTCAGGAAGTGGATCATGCCAACAAGGTAACAACTGATGGCGGTTTGAGAAATAAAATAAACAAAATCGGTAAATGATTTCATTCCCATGGGGTTAGTTAATAGGCTGGTCAGGAAATGAAAATGCAATGAGTTTGGGTTTACCCTAGTGGCTATAAACTTAAAGTTTACTCCCATCCGTGTCCTTGTAACTTCTGTTGGAATACAAAGGACTTTCAGTAGAACAATGAAAGAACAAAAAAACGGAAAAAAACGAATCCTCCAAAAATGGTGTGTCGTACAATCACTCCATCGGTTCCACAGCTAAATGTCCAAGCGTAACCTCAACCCGAATCCTATTATCTATTATCTCACCTTTCTGTACCATCTCTGCTGTACCAGAGAGGAATGGGGATTGCTAATGAAAGGGCCTGTTTGCACTAGCATTGCTAAGGAAAGTTAATGCTAACATTGTAGCATTGGCTGGGCATGTCTTCTATCCTCAGTCTCTCTTACTTACTTACTTGCTGTGCAGGGGGTATGGTGGCAGTGGCATACTTTATAATGGGAGAGAGCAAACCATGCACAACAAGGCCAGCAGTGATAATTAGAATGTAATATTTACAGATGTTTTTTAATCCTTTTAACCTTTAAACTGAATATGAAGCTTTTTGAACAGCGGAGTGGATATGTGAAAGCTGTGTAGCCTAATGGAGCCTTGCTTTAATCCACCCAAGAGATTCTTAATTACTTAAAGGAAGGGAAAAAGGAATCTCAGAAGTACTTGAATAGGGCCTAAGATTGGTTTGGCCATGTTCAGTTAGCCTCCCTCTCTCCTGTCTTACCTGGCGCCTGTCACAGGGGACTTCCTCCCAGGGTCCAGCGATGCCCCCAGTGGCTCATCCTCCCCCAGAGACCTGGTATCCTTATTCAGCTGCTGCAGTCTGGAACTCAGTTCCCCAATCACCGATGGTTTGCCTCCCTCCTCACCCCCCATCCCTAGCCCCAACCCCCCTAGACTACCAAGACTCCCCATCCCTAACCCCACCCCGGGTCCTCGCGCCTCCATCTGGTCCCCCCACAGCTTGGACCTCCTCTGGAAGAGGTAGCGGGGCCTCCCAGGGCCTCCCACCAGACCAGATATAGAGCCTGACCCCAGGCCTCCAGACCCAAGGCCTCCATGCCCCAGCCCTGCCCCTCCTGCCGCTGCTGCAGCAAGAGCAGCTGCCTGCTGCTGGGATAACAGCTCGCTGTCAGAGCTCTGCTTTAGCAACGGGTCCCTGAAGGTTACCGGGCCTTTACTGCCTCCGATGTGGGATTTTAGCCTGGGCTTGGGAGGCACTGGTGGCTTGTCGAGCACAAAGGTCTGCCCGTCGGCATAGGAGGTATGTGTATCGGCGGGCTCACCACTCTCCGAGGACAGAGTGGACATGCTGGAGACGGTGGACACGGTGCTGGTGGTCTCCAGGTGGTGGTCTCGCTCTCTTTCACTGGAGCTGCGTGTGTCTGCCTCTTCCACACCAGAGTCTGCTGCTGAACCAGACTCAGCCAGCAGGGCTGGAGGATGGGGCTGGTCCGGGTCCGAGGGCTTCCCTGAGACGACTGCTCCTCCGGGGGAAGGCTGGAGAGGAGGGCCCTGAGGCTGGGTGGGGGACAGGCTGGGGGTTGGGGTGGTGGTGGAAGGGGTGAGGGGAGTAGGGGTGGTAGATGTTGTGGGGGAGGTGACGGATTTAGACTGGGGTACAGGGGTCCCCTGGGCTTGGGCTTGGGCTTGTTCCAGTGCTTGTGCCTTGGCCAACAACCCGTTGGCGAACTCATCCGGAGGTGGGAGCACCCCGATCTTCTTCAGCTCCTCTCTGGTCTCCTCATCACTTGAGGACAGCATGGCTGGAGGTAGGTTCACTGTGTAGGGCTCCACATCTTCCTCTGAACTGCCCTGGGCCAAGGTAGCCTGGGCTGGGCTGGAGGGGTGCTGGGCCTGGGGCTGGGCCTGGGGCTGAGAGGCAGAGGGGCTGGGCGATGGAACCCGACTGAGGGAGGGTTTACTGGGCTCGGTGGTTGTGGAGGTGGGGGTCTTCTCCAGCCCTGGTTCCAGCCCCACTGCCTGGCCGTTACTGGTGGCATGGACCATGATTAGTCCAGCCGTCTTCTGTTGGGATGTGTCCATGATACTGATCAACAAACTCTTCTTATCCTCCGTTCTCCTCTCCTCCTTCCTCTCCTCTACTCTTCCCTCCATCTCCTGGCGAAGCAAGGTGGGTGAGGATGCTCCCCACTGGGGTTTACCAGCCTGGGGCGACCCCGGACTCCCATCCCCATCCTGAGGCTCTTTGGTCTGGCTGTCGATGAAGAGCAAAGCCCCCTGACTTCCAGCCCCAGCCCCAGCCCTTTCCTGTTTAGTCCTGGGCTCAGGGCTGCTGGCGGGGGACTGGGTCTGGGAGGTAAGTGCCCGCTCTCTTGCGGCCAGCGCAAGAGCCAGGGGCGAGTTAGGATCCAGGGGCTTCCCTGTGAGTGGGTGGATGAAGGTAGTGCCACCAGGTGAGGGACGCAGTGCCAGGGCAGGGGGTGGCAGCTGGCCAAATTCTCTGCTGAGCAGGCGCTCATCGATGGAGCGAGATGTGGTGTAGGAGGGGGCCTCAGGGACAGACCCAGACCCCCCCTCCATGGTCCCCACCGACAGGAAGACTGTTGATTTCCTCCGTTCCTCTAGACGGCGCTCTCGGTCCTTCACAGCGCCGGCGATAGCGGCAGCGAACGGCCCTTTCCCCTGTAGCAGGGCCTCTCCCTGGAGACGCATACGCTCGCGCTCCACCATCAGCTGCTGCTGGTAGTAGTCGGCCCGGCTGGTGTGTGTGTGGCCGTGGGTGTGTGGGTGTCGACCTGAGGGGGAGGGCTCTCGGGAGTGGGCGGCAGCCAAGGCGATGCTGGCTCTCTCCTGAGCGTCCTCCACCTGGAGGGATAGAGATGACAAGAAATTAGAATCTTCAACTTCAAAACAAACTTTGTTCACTTGCTACAGTAACAGCTAATAATCAGAATAAAGAAATCAACAACTTAAGCGACCTGTAGCTGTTTCACCAGAGGGCTCTTCTTGCGCTGGGGCTTGGTGGGCGTGTACAACCCAATACTAAACTGGCCCACATTGGCGTACGGGTTGTCAATCACCCGTCCTTTCCTTTTAATTCGCTCGGGTGGTGTAGCAGAGGCAGAGGGGCGGGGGATGTCGGTGGGCTCCACGGGTAAGTGGGAGGAGTCTTGTAGAATAATCATTGACCTTGTCTTCTTCTGTCGTTCGAGATGGGAGGACTGGCGGTGCGATGGGTCGTAGGGCCGGTCCAGGTCCAGGGAGGAGGGCTTGAAGCTGGAACGACCTCCAGGATCATGACCTTGACCTTGACCCCTGGCAGGGGGAGGAGGGGGCAGAAGGAGGGGGAGGGCCAGTGTCCAGGTAGTAGAGGGAGGGGGAGGAGGGGGGGCAGTCTGGGGAGGGGGCGGGATAGAATGGGAGTGGGAGTGGGAGTGGTCTCGGAGGCTGTCAGTCATGGAAGAGCTCCGGGGGAAACGGTGTTCTCCAGCCAAAGCCGACAGTCGGTCCTCCTCAGTCGCACCTGGAGAGGTCAGAGGGCAAAGGACAGAGAGAGTTAGAATGTCTAAAGTAGTACAGAGATTATGCACTATAGTTGCCAAGTTATTGACTAGGTACTGTACTAAAGGTGAAAGGTGTTACCGAATGACTTGGTCCTGGACATCCCTCTAGGCAGCTGCATATGAGCCCTCTCTATCCCTGGGTGGAGCCCACCATGTAGTGCCATGCCCTGCCTCTCAAACAGCGACTGAAACACACACACAGACACACACACACTCACAAAAAGGTTTCAGACGCATTTTTTATACAAAACAGCATGTATGGTACATGAGTATGTGGGAGGGTATATACTGTATATGCTGATGTTATTCTGCAGCTTGTAGGTCTCTGTTCCAGAATGGCTGTGTGTGTGAATGTGTGTGTGTGTGTGTGTGTGTGTGTGTGTGCGTGCGTGGGAGAGAGAGAAAGAGTGTGCATCAATGTGTTTCTGCACACGTGTGTCTATGTGAACTCACACTGATCTCTGCTGATGTGATTCTCCTGCCTGTAGGTCTCTGTTTGACAGTAGCAGCTCTGTAGTCGGCCTCTGTGGGCTGGGAACGTAACGTCAAATGCTCCTGGGGCGCTAGCATCTCATCTAGCCTTTCTGTACAGGGATCACACGGACAACACAGTCTGAATAAAGCTACACAGCATGTACGGACCAAGATACTTTCTACATGACAAATTGTGAGTGTTTGCACACAATGCACAGCTCCTAGTCCCTGTCAGACATCTAGAAACTAGAAAATGTCACAACGCCACACAATATCAACACAACCATGCAGGTCTACACATGTTCAAATATATTTAGAATTGACAGTTACACCATGCACATAACACAACTAAAGACACCTTCACTATGTTGGATTAGAGCACAGGAGGTTGGTGGCACCTTAATTGGGGAGGACGGGCTTGTGGTAACGGCTAGAGCAGAATCAGTGGAATGGTATAACATCTATCAAACACATGGTTTGATGCCATTCCATTTGCGCCACTCAAGCCATCATTATGAGCCGTCTTCCCCTCAGCAGCCTCCACTGGATCAGAGGCACGGGGTACAGCGTCTGAGTCTATAATCTTTGTGAGCCTTAAGATTGAGGAGCA